>NC_092737.1:16505475-16550475 GCF_047496885.1 Scyliorhinus torazame
GCTCCCGGAGAATTCACTGAATTCAATCACTGGACATCGTCTGTATTATAGTTTGTTAGTTATCTGTCCACGTGTTTGTTAATAAATCGTTTTACTAGTTAAAGGACTCTATGTTTTGTGTTGATCTTTACCTCGGCCATAACGCAGACAATAACATCTTGTACCTGGAATATTTGACCCTGACGGCGAAAAATGTTGATTCTCAGACGGAAGGTGCTTCCAGCCCCTCTGGGGGAGTTAGAGGTCCTGTGGCCATAATTCCAAAGATGAACACGGGATGTTCCCCCTCCCCGTCATGTTAAATAGCGCCACAGATCTCCGCTCTGTCAGTCAGTTGTTGTTGTTATGACGATCACCATTGTGTCTTGACAGGTGTTCAGCGCGAGGGCTGGCGATTACTACGAGCAGCCGTCCTACGCGGGCGGCTCCCCAGCTTTCTCCCCCGAGCCCGAGATCTCCCCCAAGTGCCTGATCAACGAGAAGGACTTGGCGTTGTACGAGCGGCTGGGCAATGGTTCCTTCGGAGTGGTGAGGCGCGGGGAGTGGAGGCTCCCGAACGGTCGCATTGTGAGTAGCTGACACATAGCCTGGGGCCTACTGTCGCCACGCGTCCCGCAGCATGTGAAGCCAGCCTGCCTGCCCCATTCCCCCCCCCCCCTCACCCTGCCCAAATCCAGGCTGTGTTACCTCAGTAGGCACCCCCCCCCCCCCCCCCCCCCCCCCCCCCCTCCCCGGCCCTGTTTCGAATGAGATCTTAAGGAGGACGTACAAGGTCCCACAGTCCCTACTGGGAGACGAGCAAGGGGGAAGGCCCCCCCTTGTGTCCCGAGGCCAATTTCTCTCTCCCTCGGTCAACATCACTACAGACACAAATGGTCATGATCGCTCTCTGATTGCGGCTTGTGCGAACCTACTGGGCCAAAGTCGGAGCCGCGTTTCCCACCGTGCAACACTGACTCAAATGCCAAAGCTTTTCATTGGCTGGTGAGGTGCTTCGGGTCATCCTGGGGTCGTGAAAGGCGCTATATAAATGCTTGACCTTATTTGTGCTTCCAATTTCCGGCGCGTTCTCATTGACAGTGAGGATCGAAGAGCTGCAGGCCCGTCACTGTGGGTGGTCGAGGCTTTCGCCCCACCCTGTGGGGAGGATGGCCAATGTTGGAACTGAGGGCAACGCGGCAATAGGCTGGGAGGGGACTGGTTGGCAGGCCCTGGGCAGCGTTGGCTGGGGTTTATTATGATGAATAACGCCCCGATGCCGGGGCAGGCCGATGTTGAGGCCTTCATGTTGAGGCCTTGTCTCTGATGGCATGATTCCCTGTCTCCCTGTGATCTAATCACCCGCCTCGTGTTTCAGTTGAACGTGGCTGTGAAGTGTCTGAGGTCGGACATTTCGAACGAGGCCGACGCCATGGCCGACTTCCTACAAGAGGTGAACGCGATGTACGCAATCAACCACCAACACCTCATCCAGCTGTACGGAGTCATCCTCAGTCAACCCATGAAAATGGTGAGTATCAACTTGCAAGGGATGCCCAGCAACAATGAACAGCTTTACTCCTGGTTAGGGGTCTCGCATGGCATCTGTGGCTCGATCCACCAAACTCTCTGCCTCCATCTCTCCCTGGTCTCAAGCCTTCTCACCTTTACTTTCTGGGTTAAGGGTCAACGTTCTCACTTGGGGCCGGGGTCAGTGCCAATGTGCCTCTTTTCTGGGTTTGAGATCTGATTGGGGCCTAAATTCTGACTTGGAGCCCAGATACAGGCCTATATTCTGGAGTGGAACTTGAGTTCTGCGTCTCGAGGCCTCCGGCTTGGACCCTGGGGCCTGAATTCAGGGTCGGGGTATGGTTTCTGCATTGGGACCAGGCCCGGGAGCGTGGGTTCTGGGTTGGAGCCTGGGCCTGGATGACTAGGTTCTCAATTGAGGTCTGGGGCCTGGGGCCTAGGTTCTGAGTTGGGGGCTGGGCCCTGGAACCGAGGCTCTGGTTTGGGGTCTGGCACCTGGGTCCTGGGACCTAGGTTCTGGGTTGGAATCTGGGCCCTGGGGCCTAGGTTCTGGGTTAGAGTCTGAACCCTGGAGCCCAGGTTCTGGGTTGGAGTCTGAGCCCAAGGGCCTGTGGTTCTGGGTTAGAGTCTGGGCCCTAGGGCCTAGCTTCTGGGTTGGAGTCTGGGCCCAAGGGCCTAGGTTCTGGGTTAGAGTCTGGGCCCCAGGGCCTAGCTTCTGGGTTGCAGTCTGGGCCCTACGACCGAGGTTATCGTTTGGAGTCTGGTACCTGGGGCCCAGGTTCTGTGTTGGGGTCTGGGCCCTGGGACCTAGGTTCTGGGTTGGGATCTGGAGCCTGGGGCCTCAAGCCAATGCTCTGCGTTGGAGTCTAAGCCCTGGTGCCTAGGTTTTGAGTTGGGGCCTGGCCCTGGAATCTAGGGTCTATGTTTGGGTCTGGGGCCTAGAGCCTAGGTTCTGGATTGGAATCTGGGCCCTGGGGCCTAGGTTCTGGTTTGGAATCTGGGCACTGGTCCAGGACTGGGAATGTAGGTTCTGGGTTGGGTCTGGAGCCTGGAGCATCGGTTCTGGATTGGAGTCAGAACGTTCGGGCCTAGGTTCTGGGTTTGAGTCCAGGACTGGGAACGTCGGTTTTGATTTGGGTCTGGAGCCTGGAGCCTCGGTTCTGGGTTGGAATGTGGGCACCTGGGCCTAGTTTCTGGGTTGGAATCTGAGTTCTGGAGCCTAGGTTCTGGGTTGGAGACCAGGACCGGGAACCTAGGTTCTGGGTTGGGTCTGGGGCCTGGATCCTAGATTCTAGGTTGGAATCTGGGCACTGCAGCCTTGGGTCTGGTTTGGAGTCTGGGCCTTGGGGCATAGGTTCTGGGTTGGACTCCGGACCTTGGGGCCTAGGTTCGGGGTTTGTGTCTGGGCCTTGGGGCCTAGGTTCGGGGTTTGTGTCTGGGCCTTGGGGCCTAGGTTCGGGGTTTGCATCTGGGCCTTGGGGCCTAGGTTCGGGGTTTGAGTCTGGGCCTTGGGGCCTAGGTTCTGGGTTGAACTCTGGGCCTTCGGATCTAGTTCTGGGTTGGGGCCTGTATGCTGAACTGGGGTTCTGAATCTGTGTTGAGGACTTGGGTTCTGGATTGGAACCTGGATTCTTGTTTCAAACGTTGGTTTGGGCCTTGGTTCTGGATTGAGACTGGTTCCTGTTCAACTTCATCCAAAAGTCCTACCGATCGCCTGGCATTGAATGAAACTTGCCACAGGCCTTGGATTGGGCACCATTTTGACAATGTTTTGTTGAAGCTCCCTCTGGGAACAAAACAACAATAAGCCAATCTGAGCGTGCGATCAATCATTACATGACCAATCTCCCATTTGATTAATCAGTAACCATAAATTATTCAATATAATTGGGTTAATATCCAACAAAACATTTAGCATTCCAATGAAATATTCTGTGTAAGTGGTCGCCTAGCCTATCTCCAGCATGGGGTTAGATACAGACTAAAGCTCCCTCTACACTGTCCCCATCAAACACTCCCAGGACAGGTACAGCACGGGGTTAGATACAGAGTAAAGCTCACTCGACACTGACCACATCAAACACTCCCAGGACATGTACAGCACGGGGTTAGATACAGAGTAAAGCTCCCTCTACACTGACCCCATCAAACTCTCGCAGGACAGGTACAGCACGGGGTTAGATACAGAGTTAAGCTCCCTCGACACTGACCCCATCACACACTCCCAGGACATGTACAGCACGGGGTTAGATACAGAGTAAAGCTCCCTCTACACTGTCCCCATCAAGCACTCCCAGGACAGGTACAGCACGGGGTTAGATACAGAGTAAAGCTCCCTCTACACTGACACCATCACACACTCCCAGGACAGGTACAGCACGGGGTTAGATACAGAGTAAAGCTCCCTCTACACTGTCCCCATCAAACACTCCCAGGACAGGTACAGCACAGGGTAAGATACAGAGTAAAGCTCCCTCTACACTGTCCCCATCAAGCACTCCCAGGACAGGTACAGAAGGGGGTTAGATAGAGAGTAAAGCTCCCTCGACACTGTCCCCACCAAACACTCCCAGGACAGGTACAGCACGGGGTTAGATACAGAGTAAAGCTCCATCTACACTGTCCCCATCAAACACTCCCAGGACAGGTACAGCACGGGGTTAGATACAGAGTAAAGCTCCCTCTACACTGTCCCCATCAAACACTCCCAGGACAGGTACAGCACGGGGTTAGATACAGAGTAAAGCTCCCTCTACACTGTCCCCATCAAACACTCGCAAGACAGGTACAGCACGGGGTTAGGTACAGAGTAAAGCTCATTCTACACTGTCCCCATCAAACACTCCCAGGACAGGTACAGCACGGGTTGAGATACAGAGGAAAGCTCCCGGAATACTGTCCCCATCAAACACTCCCAGGACAGGGACAGCACAGGGTTAGATACAGAGTAAAGCTCCCTCTACACTGTCCCCACCAAACACTCCCAGGACAGGTACAGCACAGGGTTAGATACAGAGTAAAGCTCCCTCTACACTGTCCCCACCAAACACTCCCAGGACAGGTACAGCACAGGGTTAGATACAGAGTAAAGCTCCCTCTACACTGTCCCCATCAAACACTCCCAGGACAGGTGCAGCACAGGGTTAGATACAGAGTAAAGCTCCCTCTACACTGTCCCCATCAAACACTCCCAGGACAGGTACAGCACGGGGTTAGATACAGAGTAAAGCTCCCTCTACACTGTCCCCATCAAACACTCCCAGGACAGGTACAGCACAGGGTTAGATACAGAGTAAAGCTCTCTCTACACTGTCCCCATCAAACACTCCCAGGACAGGTACAGCACAGGGTTAGATACAGACTAAAGCTCCCTCGACACTGACCCCATCACACACTCCCAGGACATGTACAGCACGGGGTTAGATACAGAGTAAAGCTCCCTCTACACTGTCCCCATCACACACTCCCAGGACAGGTACAGCACGGGGTTAGATACAGAGTAAAGCTCCCTCTACACTGTCCCCATCAAACACTCCCAGGACAGGTACAGCACAGGGTAAGATACAGAGTAAAGCTCCCTCTACACTGTCCCCATCAAGCACTCCCAGGACAGGTACAGAAGGGGGTTAGATAGAGAGTAAAGCTCCCTCGACACTGTCCCCACCAAACATTCCCAGGACAGGTACAGCACGGGGTTAGATACAGAGTAAAGCTCCATCTACACTGTCCCCATCAAACACTCCCAGGACAGGTACAGCACGGGGTTAGATACAGAGTAAAGCTCCCTCTACACAGTCCCCATCAAACACTCCCAGGACAGGTACAGCACGGGGTTAGATACAGAGTAAAGCTCCCTCTACACTGTCCCCATCAAACACTCGCAAGACAGGTACAGCACGGGGTTAGGTACAGAGTAAAGCTCATTCTACACTGTCCCCATCAAACACTCCCAGGACAGGTACAGCACGGGTTGAGATACAGAGGAAAGCTCCCGGAATACTGTCCCCATCAAACACTCCCAGGACAGGTACAGCACGGGGTTAGATACAGAGTAAAGCTCCCTCTGCACTGTCCCCATCAAACACTCCCAGGACAGGTACAGCACGGGGTTAGATACAGAGTAAAGCTCCCTCTGCACTCTCCCCATCAAACACTCCCAGGACAGGTACAGCACGGGGTTAGATACAGAGTAAAGCTCCCTCTGCACTGTCCCCATCAAACACTCCCAGGACAGGGACAGCACAGGGTTAGATACAGAGTAAAGCTCCCTCTACACTGTCCCCACCAAACACTCCCAGGACAGGTACAGCACAGGGTTAGATACAGAGTAAAGCTCCCTCTACACTGTCCCCACCAAACACTCCCAGGACAGGTACAGCACAGGGTTAGATACAGAGTAAAGCTCCCTCTACACTGTCCCCATCAAACACTCCCAGAACAGGTACAGCACGGGGTTAGATACAGAGTAAAGCTCCCTCTACACTGTCCCCATCAATCACTCCCAGGACAGGTACAGCACGGGGTTAGATACAGAGTAAAGCTCCCTCTACACTGTCCCCAACAAACACTCCCAGGACAGGTACAGCACGGGGTGAGATACAGAGTAAAGCTCCCTCTACACTGTCCCCATCAAACACTCCCAGGACAGGTACAGCACAGGGTTAGATACAGAGTAAAGCTCCCTCTACACTGTCCCCATCAAACACTCCCTGGACAGGTACAGCACAGGGTTAGATACAGAGTAAAGCTCCCTCTGCACTGTCCCCATCAAACACTCCCAGGACAGGTACAGCACGGGTTAGATACAGAGTAAAGCTCCCTCTGCACAGTCCCCATCAAGCTCTCCCAGGACAGGTACAGCACGGGGTTAGATACAGAGTAAAGCTCCCTCTACACTGTCCCCATCAAACACTCCCAGGACAGGGACAGCACAGGGTTAGATACAGAGTAAAGCTCCCTCTGCACTGTCCCCACCAAACACTCCCAGGACAGGGACAGCACAGGGTTAGATACAGAGTAAAGCTCCCTCTACACTGTCCCCACCAAACACTCCCAGGACAGGTACAGCACAGGGTTAGATACAGAGTAAAGCTCCCTCTACACTGTCCCCATCAAACACTCCCAGGACAGGTACAGCACGGGGTTAGATACAGAGTAAAGCTCCCTCTACACTGTCCCCATCAAACACTCCCAGGACAGGTACAGCACAGGGTTAGATACAGAGTAAAGCTCCCTCTACACTGTCCCCATCAAACACTCCCAGGACAGGTACAGCTCAGGGTTAGATACAGAGTAAAGCTCTCTCTACACTGTCCCCATCAAACACTCCCAGGACAGGTACAGCACATGGTTAGATACAGAGTAAAGCTCCCTCTGCACTGTCCCCATCAAACACTCCCAGGACAGGTACAGCACAGGGTTAGATACAGAGTAAAGGTCCCTCTGCACTGTCCCCATCAAACACTCCCTGGACAGGTACAGCACAGGGTTAGATACAGAGTAAAGCTCCCTCTGCACTGTCCCCATCAAACACTCCCAGGACAGGTACAGCACGGGTTAGATACAGAGTAAAGCTCCCTCTGCACAGTCCCCATCAAACACTCCCTGGACAGGTACAGCACGGGGTTAGATACAGAGTAAAGCTCCCTCTACACTGTCCCCATCAAACACTCCCAGGACAGGTACTGCACGGGGTTAGATACAGAGTAAAGCTCCCTCTACGCTGTCCCCGTCAAACACTCCCAGGACAGGTACAGCACGGGGTTAGATACAGAGTAAAGCTCCCTCTACACTGTCCCCATCAAACACTCCCAGGACAGGTACAACACGGGGTTAGATACAGAGTAAAGCTCCCTCTACACTATCCCCATCACACACTCCCAGGACAGGTACAGCACGGGGTTAGATACAGAGTAAAGCTCCCTCTGCACTGTCCCCATCAAACACTCCCAGGACAGGGACAGCACAGGGTTAGATACAGAGTAAAGCTCCCTCTACACTGTCCCCACCAAACACTCCCAGGACAGGTACAGCAGGGGGTTAGATACAGATTAAAGCTCCCTCTGCACTGTCCCCATCAAACACTCCCAGGACAGGGACAGCACAGGGTTAGATACAGAGTAAAGCTCCCTCTACACTGTCCCCATCAAACACACCCAGGACAGGTACAGCACGGTGTTAGATACAGAGTAAAGCTCCCTCTACACTGTCCCCACCAAACACTCCCAGGACAGGTACAGCACGGGGTTAGATACAGAGTAAAGCTCCCTCTACACTGTCCCCCATCAAACATTCCCAGGACAGGTACAGCACGGGGTTAGATACAGAGTAAAGCTCCCTCTACACTGTCCCCATCAAGCACTCCCAGGACAGGTGCCATTTGACCCATCAAGCCCATGCTGGCCCTTTGCAATTGCTTTCTAATTGCAGTCCCCTCACTCCCGCCGCTGCCGACTGCCCTTTCGCCCCTTCGTCCGGCTCACGTCCCTCTCTTGTCACGTGTGCGTCCAATTATCCCTTTTGAAAGCTCCCCTTTCAGGCAGATCGGCCGGAATCGCTGCATTAAATTGATTTTCATCGGCCGTGTCTCAGCGGGCAGCACCTTGCGGCCTCCGCTTCCCGATTCCTGAGCGGAGAAACCACTCCTGGCATTCGGGGTGCAGTCCCGGGGGAGTGCCGCACCGTCAGAGGTACCTCCCATTCAAAACCGAGGCCCCTCTCTGCAGCCTCACGGTGGAAGTTAACGATCGAGTCACCCTATCCCGAAGAGGGAGTGGGTGGGAGGGGGTCTCCGGGGCTGTACGACATCCGTTCTTGAGCCCTCCACCAACATCTGGGAGGCTGACGATCCGGCCATTCTCTCACAGCTGTTCGCGGGAGCTTGCTGTGGGCGTTCCCCACGTTACAGCAGTGACCCATCCTCAAAACCTTTTAACGCGCTCGAGGCTCCCGAAGGTCGTTCGCGGCTCGTTTGCCGATTCTCTCCCATCCATTTCCCCGCTCACCACCCCTCCCCTCACCGTCCTCTCTCTCTCTCTCGCTCTAGGTGACTGAGCTGGCGCCGCTGGGGTCGCTCTACGACTACCTGAGGGCCCGGCACGGATCGTACGCCATCCACTTGCTCTGGCTCTACGCCACGCAGGTGTGCGAGGGCATGGACTACCTGGAGAGCAAACGTTTCATCCACCGCGACCTCGCGGCCCGCAACATCCTGCTCGCCTCCGAGGACCTGGTGAAGATCGCTGACTTTGGACTGATGCGCTCGCTCTCGAACTCCGATCATTACGTGATGCAGGCCCATCGCAAGATCCCCTTCGCCTGGTGAGATGCACTACATATCCATGTGTGTCTGTACATGCGTTTGCATGAGCGCGTGCTTGTTTGTGTGTATGTGTGCGCGAGCGCGCAGCTTTCTAAAAATAAATTTAGAGTACCCAATGCTTTTTCCTAATTAAGGGGCAATTTAGCGCGGCCAATCCCTGCGCATCTTTGGGTTGTGGGGGCGAAATCCACGCAGACACGGGGAGAATGTGCAAACTCCACACGGACAGTGACCCGGGGCCGGGATTCGAACCTGGGACCTCGGCGCCGTGAGGCAGCAGTGCTAACTGCCGCGCCCCCGTGTTGCCTCAGTGTGTGTGCACAGCTAACTGTTTTGATTCCCCTTCATGGGGACGGACGGCCAGCACATGCTGCCCGTCCGCAATTGCCCCTCGAACTGAGCGGGCTGGCTCCACCATTTCCAAGGGAGAGTCGAGAGTCGACCACATCACTGAGTGGGGGATCTGGAGTCCCTAACTGCCCTCCACTTCAGAGGGGCATTTGAGCGTCGACCACGTTGGCTGTGTGAGGTCAGGAGTCTCGCGTAGGCCAGACCGGGGTAAGGACGGCAGATCTCCCTCCCTGAAGGGGACATCGGTGAACCAGATGGGTTTCAAATAACAATCCATGGTAGTTGTCATGGTCATCGTCATTGAGACCGTTTTTCTACCAGTGGTGGGCTTTCAACCCATGTGCGCCCCCCCACCCCCCAACGGCAGGAGCATTAGTCTGGGGTCTCCGGATTACTAGTCCAGCGAGAGGTACAATACAGAAAGAGCCCATTCAGCCCATCCTCATTGCACCGGCTCTCCGAATGATTTACCCAGAACCACTTCCCTCGCTTCTCCAGCCCCACCTCCCCCCCGCAACCCGACACAGCCTCCCGTTTCAGAACACAATCCGGTTTCCGCTGGAAAGCCTCGATCGCGCCGGCCTCCACCGCGCTCTCGGACAGTGCCTTCCCTGTCCTCAGCCCTCGCCGAGTGAAAGCGTCCCTCCTCCCGCCTCCCTCGCTCCTTTAGCCAATCACCTTCAATCTGTGTCCCTCTCGTTCTCAATAGTTCCACCAATTGGAACGGTTTCTCCCCCCCCTCCCCCCCATCGACTCTGTCCCGGAACCCCGCCCCCCCCTCACAAACACCTCCATCAAATCTCCTCTCAACCTTCCCTCCTCCCTGCAGAACAGTCCCAGCTTTTCCGATTGAGCCACGGAACTGAATCCTGGAACCGTTCTTGTGAACCTCCTCTGCGCTCTCTCCAACGTGTTCACATCCTTCCGATAGTGTGGCCCAGAACTCTGCACAATATTCCAGCTGAGTGGATACGTGTCTGGGATAAGTTCAGTGTAACGTCCTTGCTATTGTACTCTCTGCCCCTATTAATAAAACTCAGAATACCAAATGTTTTATGCACTGCTCGTTCCGCCTCTCTGATGACTTTTTTAGGGCTGGTTTAGCACACTGGGCTAAATCGCTGGCTTTGAAAGACCAAGGCAGGCCAGCAGCACGGTCCAATTCCCGTACCAGCCTCCCCGAACAGGCGCCGGAATGTGGCGACTAGGGGCCTTTCACAGTAACTTCATTTGAAGCCTACTTGTAAGCGATTTTCATTTTTCACTTCATTATTTACATAGACTGGAATAGAGAGGGCAAGGCTGTAGTCTGTACAGATGGGGGTATGTGGGCTCCCTAATCCAATTCTGTGTGACTGCGTACCAATTCTCCATGTGTTTGTATGTGTGTATATACTGCCGCTACACCTTGTCCAAACCGTGTGCCACCCTCGTGCGCATTTACCTCAGCGTTACGGTATAATTCCTGCGTAACCGTGCGCTTGTCCAAGCCTGTACAGACACCTGTACAGGTGGGGATTAGACAGCTCCACGCGTACTGGTCCCCCACCCCTGCAACCCAGGGAGCATAATGTCGTTCCCCAGGCTCCGGCGAGGGGAGAGAGTCACTCACCCCCTCCTCCGCACTTCGAGGAGGGCGCGCCAGTACGAAAGGGGACTCTCTTCCCCCCCCCCCCCCCCCACCCCCACCCCACCCCACCCGCCCACCTCGTCCTCGGCCGCTGAACCCGACACATTGACAGGCCGCCTCTCCCGCGTTTCTGTCCCTTCCCAGGTGTGCTCCGGAAAGCCTGAAGTCCGGGTCGTTCTCCCACGCGTCCGATGTCTGGATGTTCGGTGTGGTGCTGTGGGAGCTGTTCTCGTACTGCGAGGAGCCTTGGATGGGAATGTACGGTCGCGAGGTAAGGCGAGAGTGCCCAGTGAAAGGGGCCGGTGACGGAGAAAAGCTCTCGCCCTGGCGAGTGGGTGAATAATCAGAGGTTGGGGGGGGGGGGTAGGGTCAGTACGTTTGCGGATGACACAAACATTGACCGGGTGTTTAACAGTGAGGTTGAGTGTCTTGGATGACAGGAAGATATAATAATCTTTATAATGAATGTGATTACTGTATAACTGTACCTTTAATGTGATGATCCCTTTGAGACCGGGTTTGGAACCCTGGGGGACTCCGCCTCTGCCCCCCCAGGGAATTGTATATAAAGTAATGTTCAGTGGGCAGCGTGCAGTGAGCACACTTCTCGGCAGCTGTCTGGTTCTCTGGTAATTAAAGCCTTTGAATTATCAATCTTCTCTCTCGAGTCATAATTGAGGGTATCTCAATAATAATCTTTATTAGTGTCACAAGTACGGCTTACATTAACAGTGCAATGAAGTTACTGTGACAATCCCCTAGTCGTCACATTCCGGCGCCTGTTCGGGTGCACGGAGGGAGAATTCAGAATGTCCGATTCACCTAACAAGCACGTCTTTCGGGGACTTGTGGGGGGAAACCGGAGCACCCGGAGGAATCCCACGCAGACACGGGGGAGAACGTGCCGACTCCGCACAGACAGTGACCCAAGCCGGGAATCGAACCCGGGTCCTTGGCACTGTGAAGCGACAGTGCTAACCACTGTGCCGCCCGAGAGACGGGTTGGTCTAATGGACGGATAAGTGGCAGACGGAATTTAACCCTGAAAAGTGTGAGGTGATCCACTTTGGAAGGAGTGATGTGACAAGGGAGTATTCAATGAACGGCCTGATGCCGGGAAGTTCGAAGGAACAAAGGGACCTTGGCGTGTTTGCCCACAGATCTCTGAGGGCGGAAGGGCAGGTTAGTAAGGTGGTGAAAAAGGCAAATGGGACACTCGCCTTTATCGATCGAGGCATAGATTACAAAAGCAGGGAGGTCATGTTGGAGTTGGACAGAACTTTGGTGAGGCCACAGCTGGAGCACTGTGTGCAGTTCTCGTCGCCACATTTTCTGCCTATCTATTCCAATGACGTTGTCGCTGGGTTCGAGACCTGCAGATAGTCGAATGTGATTCCAATAAAAATCAGGAACTAAAAGTCAAATGACGACCATGAAAACCATTGTCGACCTACGTAACAACCCATCCGGTTCACCAATGTCCCCTTTTGGGAAGGAAACCTGCCGTCCTTACCCCGGTCTGGCCTACACGTGACTCCTGATCCCACACAGCCAATGTGGTCGACGCTCAAATGCCCCTCTGAAATGGAGGGCAGTCAGGGACGGGCATTAAGCGCAGGCCCAGCCACCGGCCCCCACGTCCTGTCAATTTAACGGAACAAAATCTCCCCCCCCCCCCCCCCCCGAGGTTTGAACAGCCCCCATCAGGGGCCGAGTGGGCGCCAGGGACCCGGGTTCGAGTCCACCCTCGGGTCGCTGCCTGGGCGGAGTCTGCGCGTCCTCCCCCCGTGTGTGCGTGGGTTTCCTCCGGGTGCTCCGGTTTCCTCCCACAGTCCAAAGATCTGCGGGTTAGGTGCACCTCGGCTGCCCTGCGAACCACTGCGCCACTGTCTGAACTCGTTAACTTGCGAACCATTTAATTTCTCGCTAACGCAATGATGGCGTCTTTAATGACACTGCGGCACTCCGGGTGTGTGTCTCCCTCTCTCTCCAGATTTTAATGATGATCGACCGTGAGAAGAAGCGACTGGAGCAACCCGTCGATTGTCCGGCGAATATTTACGCCCTGGCGCTCCAGTGCTGGGCAGCTGCTCCTGAAGCCCGGCCCTCCTTCACCACCCTTCGACCACAACTGAAGGAGGTACCATCGCATCAGCCTTGTCCCTGGCTTCAGTCCCCTCTTTACCCACCCCTCCCCCATTTAGGACACGAGCAGGAGAGTACCCCCCAAGTGAGAATGGGAGGGGTGGAGACAGTAACCGGCACCCACAGCACAAGGCGTGGGCACTGGTTACTGAGACCGAGTGGGGCTGGTTACAGAGACCGAGTGGACGCTGGTTACAGAGACCGAGTGGGGGCTGGTTACAGAGACCGAGTGGGGGCTGGTTACAGAGACGGAGTGGGGCTGGTTACAGAGACGGAGTGGGGGCTGGTTACAGAGACGGAGTGGGGCTGGTTACAGAGACGGAGTGGGGCTGGTTACAGAGACCGAGTGGGGCTGGTTACAGAGACGGTGTGGGGCTGGTTACAGAGACGGAGTGGGGGCTGGTTACAGAGACGGAGTGGGGCTGGTTACAGAGACGGAGTGGGGGCTGGTTACAGAGACGGAGTGGGGCTGGTTACAGAGACCGAGTGGGGCTGGTTACCGAGACCAAGTGGGGCTGGTTACCGAGACCGAGTGGGGCTGGTTACAGAGACCGAGTGGGGCTGGTTACAGAGACCGAGTGGGGCTGGTTACAGAGACGGAGTGGGGGCTGGTTACAGAGACGGAGTGGGGGCTGGTTACAGAGACGGAGTGGGCGCTGGTTACAGAGACCGAGTGGGGCTGGTTACAGAGACCGAGTGGGGCTGGTTACAGAGACCGAGTGGGGCTGGTTACAGAGACGGAGTGGGGGCTGGTTACAGAGACGGAGTGGGGGCTGGTTACAGAGACCGAGTGGGGCTGGTTACAGAGACGGAGTGGGGCTGGTTACAGAGACGGAGTGGGGGCTGGTTACAGAGACGGAGTGGGGGCTGGTTACAGAGACCGAGTGGGGCTGGTTACAGAGACCGAGTGGGGGCTGGTTACAGAGACCGAGTGGGGCTGGTTACAGAGACCGAGTGGGGCTGGTTACAGAGACGGAGTGGGCGCTGGTTACAGAGACCGAGTGGGGCTGGTTACAGAGACGGAGTGGGGGCTGGTTACAGAGACCGAGTGGGCTCTGGTTACTGAGACCGAGTGGGGCTGGTTACAGTGACCGAGTGGGGTCTGGTTACTGAGACGGAGTGGGGCTGGTTACAGAGACCGAGTGGGGCTGGTTACAGAGACCGAGTGGGGCTGGTTACAGAGACGGAGTGGGGCTGGTTACAGAGACGGAGTGGGGCTGGTTACAGAGACCGAGTGGGGCTGGTTACAGAGACCGAGTGGGGGCTGGTTACAGAGACGGAGTGGGGGCTGGTTACAGAGACCGAGTGGGGGCTGGTTACAGAGACCGAGTGGGCAGTGGTTACAGAGACGGAGTGGGGCTGGTTACAGAGACGGAGTGGGGGCTGGTTACAGAGACCGAGTGGGGCTGGTTACAGAGACGGAGTGGGGGCTGGTTACAGAGACCGAGTGGGGCTGGTTACAGAGACCGAGTGGGGGCTGGTTACAGAGACGGAGTGGGCAGTGGTTACAGAGACCGAGTGGGCAATGGTTACAGAGACGGAGTGGGGGCTGGTTACAGAGACGGAGTGGGCGCTGGTTACAGAGACGGAGTGGGCGCTGGTTACAGAGACGGAGTGGGGCTGGTTACAGAGACGGAGTGGGGGCTGGTTACAGAGACGGAGTGGGCGCTGGTTACAGAGACGGAGTGGGGGCTGGTTACAGAGACGGAGTGGGCGCTGGTTACAGAGACGGAGTGGGCGCTGGTTACAGAGACGGAGTGGGGCTGGTTACAGAGACGGAGTGGGGGCTGGTTACAGAGACGGAGTGGGGCTGGTTACAGAGACGGAGTGGGCGCTGGTTACAGAGACCGAGTGGGGCTGGTTACAGAGACCGAGTGGGGCTGGTTACAGAGACCGAGTGGGGCTGGTTACAGAGACCGAGTGGGGCTGGTTACAGAGACCGAGTGGGGCTGGTTACAGAGACGGAGTGGGGCTGGTTACAGAGACGGAGTGGGGGCTGGTTACAGAGACGGAGTGGGGCTGGTTACAGAGACGGAGTGGGGCTGGTTACAGAGACGGAGTGGGGCTGGTTACAGAGACCGAGTGGGGCTGGTTACTGAGACGGAGTGGGGCTGGTTACAGAGACGGAGTGGGCGCTGGTTACAGAGACGGAGTGGGGGCTGGTTACTGAGACGGAGTGGGCGCTGGTTACAGAGACGGAGTGGGGGCTGGTTACTGAGACGGAGTGGGGGCTGGTTACAGAGACCGAGTGGGGGCTGGTTACAGAGACCGAGTGGGGGCTGGTTACAGAGACCGAGTGGGGCTGGTTACAGAGACGGAGTGGGGGCTGGTTACAGAGACCGAGTGGGGCTGGTTACAGAGACGGAGTGGGGGCTGGTTACAGAGACCGAGTGGGGCTGGTTACAGAGACGGAGTGGGGGCTGGTTACAGAGACGGAGTGGGGGCTGGTTACAGAGACGGAGTGGGGCTGGTTACAGAGACGGAGAGGGGGCTGGTTACAGAGACCGAGTGGGGCTGGTTACAGAGACGGAGTGGGGCTGGTTACAGAGACCGAGTGGGGCTGGTTACAGAGACCGAGTGGGCAGTGGTTACAGAGACGGAGTGGGGGCTGGTTACAGAGACGGAGTGGGGCTGGTTACAGAGACGGAGTGGGGCTGGTTACTGAGACCGAGTGGGGCTGGTTACAGAGACCGAGTGGGGCTGGTTACAGAGACCGAGTGGGGCTGGTTACTGAGACCGAGTGGGGGCTGGTTACAGAGACGGAGTGGGGCTGGTTACAGAGACCGAGTGGGCAGTGGTTACAGAGACGGAGTGGGGCTGGTTACAGAGACTGAGTGGGGCTGGTTACAGAGACGGAGTGGGTCTGGTTACAGAGACCGAGTGGGGCTGGTTACAGAGACGGAGTGGGGCTGGTTACAGAGACCGAGTGGGCAGTGGTTACAGAGACGGAGTGGGGGCTGGTTACAGAGACCGAGTGGGGCTGGTTACAGAGACCGAGTGGGGCTGGTTACAGTGACCGAGTGGGGCTGGTTACAGTGACCGAGTGGGGCTGGTTACAGAGACCGAGTGGGGCTGGTTACAGAGACGGAGTGGGGGCTGGTTACAGAGACGGAGTGGGGCTGGTTACAGAGACCGAGTGGGGCTGGTTACTGAGACGGAGTGGGCACTGGTTACAGAGACCGAGTGGGGGCTGGTTACAGAGACGGAGTGGGGCTGGTTACAGAGACCGAGTGGGGCTGGTTACTGAGACGGAGTGGGCGCTGGTTACAGAGACCGAGTGGGCAGTGGTTACAGAGACGGAGTGGGGGCTGGTTACAGAGACGGAGTGGGGCTGGTTACAGAGACGGAGTGGGGCTGGTTACAGAGACCGAGTGGGGCTGGTTACAGAGACCGAGTGGGGCTGGTTACAGAGACGGAGTGGGGGCTGGTTACAGAGACGGAGTGGGGCTGGTTACAGAGACGGAGTGGGGGCTGGTTACAGAGACGGAGTGGACGCTGGTTACAGAGACCGAGTGGGGGCTGGTTACAGAGACGGAGTGGGGCTGGTTACAGAGACGGAGTGGGGCTGGTTACAGAGACCGAGTGGGGGCTGGTTACAGAGACCGAGTGGGGCTGGTTACAGAGACGGAGTGGGGCTGGTTACAGAGACCGAGTGGGGGCTGGTTACAGAGACGGAGTGGGGCTGGTTACAGAGACCGAGTGGGGGCTGGTTACAGAGACCGAGTGGGGGCTGGTTACAGAGACCGAGTGGGGCTGGTTACAGAGACGGAGTGGGGGCTGGTTACAGAGACGGAGTGGGCGCTGGTTACAGAGACCGAGTGGGGGCTGGTTACAGAGACGGAGTGGGGCTGGTTACAGAGACCGAGTGGGGCTGGTTACTGAGACGGAGTGGGGGCTGGTTACAGAGACGGAGTGGGGCTGGTTACAGAGACCGAGTGGGGCTGGTTACAGAGACCGAGTGGGGCTGGTTACAGAGACGGAGTGGGGGCTGGTTACAGAGACGGAGTGGGGCTGGTTACAGAGACCGAGTGGGGGCTGGTTACTGAGACCGAGTGGGGCTGGTTACAGAGACCGAGTGGGGCTGGTTACAGAGACGGAGTGGGGGCTGGTTACTGAGACCGAGTGGGGCTGGTTACTGAGACGGAGTGGGGCTGGTTACAGAGACGGAGTGGGGCTGGTTACAGAGACCGAGTGGGGCTGGTTACAGAGACGGAGTGGGGGCTGGTTACAGAGACGGAGTGGGGGCTGGTTACAGAGACGGAGTGGGGGCTGGTTACAGAGACCGAGTGGGGCTGGTTACAGAGACGGAGTGGGGCTGGTTACAGAGACGGAGTGGGGGCTGGTTACAGAGACGGAGTGGGGGCTGGTTACAGAGACGGAGTGAGGCTGGTTACAGAGACGGAGTGGGGGCTGGTTACAGAGACGGAGTGGGGGCTGGTTACAGAGACGGAGTGAGGCTGGTTACGGAGACCGAGTGGGGCTGGTTACAGAGACGGAGTGAGGCTGGTTACAGAGACGGAGTGGGGGCTGGTTACTGAGACCGAGTGAGGCTGGTTACAGAGACGGAGTGGGGGCTGGTTACTGAGACCGAGTGGGGGCTGGTTACAGAGACGGAGTGGGGCTGGTTACAGAGACGGAGTGGGGGCTGGTTACAGAGACCGAGTGGGGCTGGTTACAGAGACCGAGTGGGGCTGGTTACAGAGACCGAGTGGGGGCTGGTTACAGAGACGGAGTGGGCACTGGTTACAGAGACGGAGTGGGGGCTGGTTACAGAGACCGAGTGGGGCTGGTTACAGAGACCGAGTGGGGCTGGTTACAGAGACCGAGTGGGGGCTGGTTACAGAGACCGAGTGGGGCTGGTTACAGAGACGGAGTGGACGCTGGTTACAGAGACCGAGTGGGGCTGGTTACAGAGACCGAGTGGGGGCTGGTTACAGAGACGGAGTGGGCGCTGGTTACAGAGACGGAGTGGGGCTGGTTACAGAGACGGAGTGGGCAGTGGTTACAGAGACGGAGTGGGGGCTGGTTACAGAGACGGAGTGGGCTCTGGTTACAGAGACCGAGTGGGGGCTGGTTACAGAGACGGAGTGGGGCTGGTTACAGAGACGGAGTGGGCGCTGGTTACAGAGACGGAGTGGGCAGTGGTTACAGAGACGGAGTGGGGGATGGTTACAGAGACGGAGTCGGGCTGGTTACAGAGACGGAGTGGGCGCTGGTTACAGAGACGGAGTGGGCAGTGGTTACAGAGACGGAGTGGGCGCTGGTTACAGAGACGGAGTGGGCGCTGGTTACAGAGACGGAGTGGGCGCTGGTTACAGAGACGGAGTGGGCAGTGGTTACAGAGACGGAGTGGGGGATGGTTACAGAGACGGAGTGGGGCTGGTTACAGAGACGGAGTGGGGGCTGGTTACAGAGACGGAGTGGGGGCTGGTTACAGAGACGGAGTGGGGCTGGTTACAGAGACCGAGTGGGGGCTGGTTACAGAGACGGAGTGGGCGCTGGTTACAGAGACGGAGTGGGCAGTGGTTACAGAGACGGAGTGGGGGATGGTTACAGAGACGGAGTGGGGGCTGGTTACAGAGACCGAGTGGGGGCTGGTTACAGAGACGGAGTGGGCAGTGGTTACAGAGACGGAGTGGGGGATGGTTACAGAGACGGAGTGGGGGCTGGTTACAGAGACGGAGTGGGGGCTGGTTACAGAGACCGAGTGGGGGCTGGTTACAGAGACGGAGTGGGCGCTGGTTACAGAGACCGAGTGGGGGCTGGTTACAGAGACGGAGTGGGCAGTGGTTACAGAGACGGAGTGGAGGATGGTTACAGAGACCGAGTGGGGCTGGTTACAGAGACGGAGTGGGGCTGGTTACAGAGACGGAGTGGGCAGTGGTTACAGAGACGGAGTGGAGGATGGTTACAGAGACGGAGTGGGGCTGGTTACAGAGCCGGAGTGGGGCTGGTTACAGAGACCGAGTGGGGCTGGTTACAGAGACCGAGTGGGCAGTGGTTACAGAGACGGAGTGGGGGCTGGTTACAGAGACAGAGTGGGGGCTGGTTACAGAGACCGAGTGGGGCTGGTTACTGAGACGGAGTGGGCGCTGGTTACAGAGACGGAGTGGGGCTGGTTACAGAGACGGAGTGGGCAGTGGTTACAGAGACCGAGTGGGGCTGGTTACAGAGACCGAGTGGGGGATGGTTACAGAGACGGAGTGGGGGCTGGTTACAGAGACGGAGTGGGGGCTGGTTACAGAGACCGAGTGGGGGCTGGTTACAGAGACGGAGTGGGCGCTGGTTACAGAGACCGAGTGGGGGCTGGTTACAGAGACGGAGTGGGCAGTGGTTACAGAGACGGAGTGGAGGATGGTTACAGAGACGGAGTGGGGCTGGTTACAGAGCCGGAGTGGGGCTGGTTACAGAGACCGAGTGGGGCTGGTTACAGAGACCGAGTGGGCAGTGGTTACAGAGACGGAGTGGGGGCTGGTTACAGAGACGGAGTGGGGGCTGGTTACAGAGACCGAGTGGGGCTGGTTACTGAGACGGAGTGGGCGCTGGTTACAGAGACGGAGTGGGGCTGGTTACAGAGACGGAGTGGGCAGTGGTTACAGAGACCGAGTGGGGCTGGTTACAGAGACCGAGTGGGGGCTGGTTACAGAGACCGAGTGGGGCTGGTTACAGAGACCGAGTGGGGGCTGGTTACAGAGACCGAGTGGGGCTGGTTACAGAGACCGAGTGGGGGCTGGTTACAGAGACCGAGTGGGGCTGGTTACAGAGACGGAGTGGGGCTGGTTACAGAGACGGAGTGGGCAGTGGTTACAGAGACGGAGTGGGCGCTGGTTACAGAGACCGAGTGGGGCTGGTTACAGAGACGGAGAGGGGGCTGGTTACAGAGACGGAGTGGGGCTGGTTACAGAGACGGAGTGGGGCTGGTTACAGAGACGGAGTGGGGCTGGTTACAGAGACGGAGTGGGCTCTGGTTACAGAGACGGAGTGGGGGCTGGTTACAGAGACGGAGTGGGGGCTGGTTACAGAGACCGAGTGGGGCTGGTTACAGAGACCGAGTGGGCTCTGGTTACAGAGACCGAGTGGGGCTGGTTACAGAGACCGAGTGGGGGCTGGTTACAGAGACCGAGTGGGGCTGGTTACAGAGACCGAGTGGGGGCTGGTTACAGAGACCGAGTGGGGGCTGGTTACAGAGACGGAGTGGACGCTGGTTACAGAGACGGAGTGGACGCTGGTTACAGAGACGGAGTGGGGCTGGTTACAGAGACCGAGTGGGGCTGGTTACAGAGACGGAGTGGACGCTGGTTACTGAGACCGAGTGGGGCTGGTTACAGAGACGGAGTGGGGCTGGTTACTGAGACCGAGTGGGGCTGGTTACAGTGACCGAGTGGGGGCTGGTTACAGAGACCGAGTGGGGGCTGGTTACAGAGACGGAGTGGGGCTGGTTACTGAGACCGAGTGGGGCTGGTTACAGAGACGGATTGGGGCTGGTTACTGAGACCGAGTGGGGCTGGTTACTGAGACGGAGTGGGGCTGGTTACAGAGACGGAGTGGGGGCTGGTTACAGAGACGGAGTGGGGCTGGTTACAGAGACCGAGTGGGGCTGGTTACAGAGACCGAGTGGGGCTGGTTACAGAGACGGAGTGGGGCTGGTTACAGAGACGGAGTGGGGGCTGGTTACAGAGACCGAGTGGGGCTGGTTACAGAGACCGAGTGGGGCTGGTTACAGAGACCGAGTGGGGCTGGTTACTGAGACCGAGTGGGGCTGGTTACAGAGACCGAGTGGGGCTGGTTACTGAGACCGAGTGGGGCTGGTTACAGAGACGGAGTGGGGCTGGTTACAGAGACGGAGTGGGGCTGGTTACAGAGACGGAGTGGGGGCTGGTTACAGAGACGGAGTGGGGCTGGTTACAGAGACGGAGTGGGGCTGGTTACAGAGACGGAGTGGGGCTGGTTACTGAGACCGAGTGGGGGCTGGTTACAGAGACGGAGTGGGGCTGGTTACAGAGACGGAGTGGGGGCTGGTTACAGAGACGGAGTGGGGGCTGGTTACAGAGACGGAGTGGGGCTGGTTACAGAGACCGAGTGGGGCTGGTTACAGAGACGGAGTGGGGCTGGTTACAGAGACCGAGTGGGGCTGGTTACAGAGACCGAGTGGGCACTGGTTACAGAGACGGAGTGGGGCTGGTTACAGAGACCAAGTGGGGCTGGTTACAGAGACCGAGTGGGGCTGGTTACAGAGACCAAGTGGGGCTGGTTACAGAGACGGAGTGGGGGCTGGTTACAGAGACCGAGTGGGGCTGGTTACAGAGACGGAGTGGGCGCTGGTTACAGAGACCGAGTGGGGGCTGGTTACAGAGACCGAGTGGGGCTGGTTACAGAGACGGAGTGGAGCTGGTTACAGAGACCGAGTGGAGCTGGTTACAGAGACCGAGTGGAGCTGGTTACAGAGACGGAGTGGGGCTGGTTACAGAGACCGAGTGGAGCTGGTTACAGAGACCGAGTGGAGCTGGTTACAGAGACGGAGTGGGGCTGGTTACAGAGACGGAGTGGACGCTGGTTACAGAGACCGAGCGGGGGCTGGTTACAGAGACCGAGTGGGGCTGGTTACAGAGACGGAGTGGGCGCTGGTTACAGAGACGGAGAGGGGGCTGGTTACAGAGACGGAGTGGGGGCTGGTTACAGAGACGGAGTGGGGCTGGTTACAGAGACCGAGTGGGGGCTGGTTACAGAGACCGAGTGGGGCTGGTTACAGAGACGGAGTGGGGCTGGTTACAGAGACGGAGTGGGGCTGGTTACAGAGACCGAGTGGGGCTGGTTACAGAGACCGAGTGGGGGCTGGTTACAGAGACCGAGTGGGCAGTGGTTACAGAGACGGAGTGGGGGCTGGTTACAGAGACGGAGTGGGGCTGGTTACAGAGACGGAGTGGACGCTGGTTACAGAGACCGAGTGGAGCTGGTTACAGAGACCGAGTGGGGCTGGTTACAGAGACGGAGTGGGGGCTGGTTACAGAGACGGAGTGGGGGCTGGTTACAGAGACGGAGTGGGGCTGGTTACAGAGACCGAGTGGAGCTGGTTACAGAGACCGAGTGGAGCTGGTTACAGAGACCGAGTGGAGCTGGTTACAGAGACGGAGTGGGCACTGGTTACAGAGACGGAGTGGGGGCTGGTTACAGAGACGGAGTGGACGCTGGTTACAGAGACCGAGCGGGGGCTGGTTACAGAGACCGAGTGGGGCTGGTTACAGAGACGGAGTGGGCGCTGGTTACAGAGACGGAGAGGGGGCTGGTTACAGAGACGGAGTGGGGGCTGGTTACAGAGACGGAGTGGGGCTGGTTACAGAGACCGAGTGGAGCTGGTTACAGAGACCGAGTGGGGGCTGGTTACAGAGACCGAGTGGAGCTGGTTACAGAGACCGAGTGGGGGCTGGTTACAGAGACGGAGTGGGGCTGGTTACAGAGACGGAGTGGGCAGTGGTTACAGAGACGGAGTGGGGCTGGTTACAGAGACGGAGTGGGCACTGGTTACAGAGACCGAGTGGGGCTGGTTACAGAGACGGAGTGGGGCTGGTTACAGAGACGGAGTGGGCAGTGGTTACAGAGACGGAGTGGGGCTGGTTACAGTGACCGAGTGGGGGCTGGTTACAGAGACGGAGTGGGGCTGGTTACAGAGACCGAGTGGGGCTGGTTACAGTGACCGAGTGGGCGCTGGTGACCGAGACGGAGTGGGGGCTGGTGACCGAGACGGAGTGGGCAGTGGTGAGGGAGCGTGGCTGCAGTAACCAGTATTTGGGGATCGACACTGAACATTTGCCTCTTCACTATATTAGGCTCGACCAATGGAAGTGAAGGCCGTTCAGGATTTCAGTGAGCCAGGGAAACTCTCGATGCAGATCAACGACCAAGTTACAATTGTAGACGGACGGTGAGTGTCTTTGAGGGCGTGGGAGAGACCATGGCCGGGATTCTCCGAGCCCGCGCCGGGTCGGAGGATCGCCGGGTCGGCACGGGATTCCCGCCACCCCGCTCCGGCGCGGGGACTCGATTCTCCGCGGACCGGAGAACCGCCCGCCAGCCGCGTGCCGCAGTCCACGCGGCGCGGGCCGGGGGGGGGGGGGGGGGGGGCGCCACCGAAAAAGCCCCCAGCGGCCATTCTTCGGCGCTCGGCGGGCCGAGCTCCGACGAGTCCCGCCGGCGTGGTTCTAATCTGATAGCACCCGGCGGGAGCTCGGACCCGCGGCCATGGTGGCGGTCCTGGGGGTGGGGGGGGGGGGGTGGGGGCAGACTCTGGGGGGGTCCTCAGAGGTGGGCAGGCCCGCGATCGGGGGCCACCGTCCGGCGGGCCATCGCGATCGGAGGAGGACCTACCTTCCTCCGTGAGGCCCACCGTTCGCCATGTCAGCGTCGTCCGCGCCCAAGTGGGAGGCCTCGCGCCTGCGCAGCCTGGGCAGTAGGCCCCGCCGGCAGCCAGAGCTGCGGGGCGAAGGCCGGGGCTGTGCTAGCCCCATGGAGAACGGGGAATCACCCCGAACCTTCGAGGGAAAAGTCCGGAGTGATTCTAGCCCGTATTCCGGCGGGCGGCGGGCGTAGTCCCCAAAGGGGAGAATCCCGCCCAGCATGTCCATCACCACGGACATCGCCAATCATATCCCTGGATCAAGACCACAGGCCATACGTACCCCTGTATCAACCAATAGCGGTAAATAGGATTGATGGGGGTCACACACTCGCCAATCACCGCGTTGTTTAGGGGGTGTTAATGGCCCCGTCAGAGTACAGACTGTCAGGTTTCACACAACCGGTTGTGAATCTTGGGAATTTTGTCACCAAGTGATTTTGGGGGGGGCTCTGTTGATGAATTTATTTCAGCTTCCAGGGGAGGCGGGGGGGGGGGGGGGGGGGGGGGGAGGTACACAGAGGTGTGGTCTCTCCCTGAACCGAGGGATATGGGGGGGCGCACGGGAAAATGGTTTGAACCAAGGTGAGTCATAATCGGCCGAAATGGCGCAGCAGATTCAAGGGGCCGAATGGCCCAGTCTCTCCTAGTTCAGTGATACAGTGAGGGGATGTGGGGTATATCAGTGTGTTACAGTGAGGGGGTGTGGGGTATATCAGAGTGTTACAGTGAGGGGTGTGGGGTATATCAGAGTGTTACAGTGAGGGGTGTGGGGTATATCAGAGAGTGTTACAGTGAGGGGTGTGGGGTATATCAGAGTGTTACAGTGAGGGGTGTGGGGTATATCAGAGTGTTACAGTGAGGGGTGTGGGGTATATCAGAGAGTGTTACAGTGAGGGGTGTGGGGTATATCAGTGTTACAGTGAGGGGTGTGGGGTATATCAGTGTTACAGTGAGGGGTGTGAGGTATATCAGTGTTACAGTGAGGGGTGTGGGGTATATCAGAGAGTGTTACAGTGCGGGGTGTGGGGTATATCAGTGTGACAGTGAGGTGTGTGGGGTATATCAGTGTTACAGTGAGGGGTGTGGGGTCTATCAGTGTTACAGTGAGGGGTGTGAGGTATATCAGAGAGTGTTACAGTGCGGGTTGTGGGGTATATCAGTGTTACAGTGAGGGGTGTGGGGTATATCAGTGTTACAGTGAGGGGTGTGGGGTATATCAGTGTTACAATGAGGGGTGTGGGATATATCAGAGTGTTACAGTGGGGGGTGTCGGGGTATATCAGTGTGTTACAGTGAGGGGGTGTGGGGTATATCAGAGTGTTACAGTGAGGGGTGTGGGGTATATCAGAGTGTTACAGTGAGGGGTGTGGGGTATATCAGAGAGTGTTACAGTGAGGGGTGTGGGGTATATCAGTGTTACAGTGAGGGGTGTGAGGTATATCAGTGTTACAGTGAGGGGTGTGGGGTATATCAGAGAGTGTTACAGTGCGGGGTGTGGGGTATATCAGTGTGACAGTGAGGTGTGTGGGGTATATCAGTGTTACAGTGAGGGGTGTGGGGTCTATCAGTGTTACAGTGAGGGGTGTGAGGTATATCAGAGAGTGTTACAGTGCGGGTTGTGGGGTATATCAGTGTTACAGTGAGGGGTGTGGGGTATATCAGTGTTACAGTGAGGGGTGTGGGGTATATCAGTGTTACAATGAGGGGTGTGGGATATATCAGAGTGTTACAGTGGGGGGTGTCGGGGTATATCAGAGATGTTACAGTGAGGGGTGTGGGGTATATCAGAGTGTTACAGTGAGGGGTGTGGGGTATATCAGAGGGTGTTACAGTGAGGGGTGTAGGGTATTTCAGAGTGTTACAGTGAGGGGTGTGGTGTATATCAGTGTTACAGTGAGGGGTCTGGGGTATATCAAAGTGTTACAGTGAGGGGTGTTGGGGTATATCAGTGTTACAGTGACGGGTGTGGGGGATATCAGAGAGTGTTACAGTGAGGGGTGTGCGGTATATCAGTGTTACAGTGAGGGGTGTGGGGTATATCAGAGAGTGTTACAGTGAGGGGTGTCGGGGTATATCAGAGTGTTACAGTGAGGGGTGTGGGGTATATCAGAGTGTTACAGTGAGGAGTGTGGGGTATATCAGAGTGTTACAGTGAGGGGTGTGGGGTATATCAGAGAGTGTTACAGTGAGGGGTGTGGGGTATATCAGTGTTACAGTGAGGGGTGTGGGGTATATCAGAGTGTTACAGTGAGGGATTTGGGGTATATCAAAGTGTTACAGTGAGGGGTGTTGGGGTATATCAGTGTTACAGTGAGGGGTGTGGGGGATATCAGAGAGTGTTACAGTGAGGGGTGTGCGGTATATCAGTGTTACAGTGAGGGGTGTGGGGTATATCAGAGAGTGTTACAGTGAGGGGTGTGGGGTATATCAGTGTTACAGTGAGGGGTGTGGGGTATATCAGTGTTACAGTGAGGGGTGTGGGGTATATCAGTGTTACAGTGAGGGGTGTGGGGTATATCAGAGAGTGTTACAGTGAGGGGTGTGGGGTGTATCAGAGTGTTACAGTGAGGGGTCTGGGGTATATCAGAGAGCGTTACAGTGAGGGGTTTGGGGTATATCAGAGTGTTACAGTGAGGGCGTTCGGGGTATATCAGAGTGTTACAGAGAGGGGTGTGGGGTATATCAGAGTGTTGCAGTGAGGGGTGTGGGGTATATCAGTGTTACAGTGAGGGGTGTTGGGGTATATCAGTGTTACAGTGAGGGGTGTGGGGGATATCAGAGAGTGTTACAGTGAGGGGTGTGGGGTATATCAGTGTTACAGTGAGGGGTGTGGGGTATATCAGTGTTACAGTGAGGGGTGTGGGGTATATCAGTGTTACAGTGAGGGGTGTGGGGTATATCAGAGTGTTACAGTGAGGGGTGTGGGGTATATCAGTGTGTTACAGTGAGGGGTGTTGGGTATATCAGAGAGTGTTACAGTGAGGGGTGTGGGGTATATCAGTGTTACAGTGAGGGGTGTGGGGTATATCAGTGTTACAGTGAGGGGTGTGGGGTATATCAGTGTTACAGTGAGGGGTGTGGGGTATATCAGAGAGTGTTACAGTGAGGGGTGTGGGGTATATCAGTGTTACAGTGAGGGGTGTGGGGTATATCAGTGTTACAGTGAGGGGTGTGGAGTATATCAGTGTTACAGTGAGGGGTGTGGGGTATATCAGAGAGTGTTACAGTGAGGGGAGTGGGGTATATCAGTGTTACAGTGAGGGGTGTGGGGTATATCAGTGTTACAGTGAGGGGTGTGGGGTATATCAGAGTGTTACAGTGAGGGGTGTGGGGTATATCAGTGTTACAGTGAGGGGTGTGGGGTATATCAGTGTTACAGTGAGGGGTGTGGGGTATATCAGAGAGTGTTACAGTGAGGGGTGTGGGGTATATCAGTGTTACAGTGAGGGGTGTGGGGTATATCAGTGTTACAGTGAGGGGTGTGGGGTATATCAGTGTTACAGTGAGGGGTGTGGGGTATATCAGAGAGTGTTACAGTGAGGGGTTTGGGATATATCAGTGTTACAGTGAGGGTTGTGGGGTATATCAGTGTTACAGTGAGGGGTGTGGGGTATGTCAGTGTTGCAGTGAGGGTTGTGGTGTATAGCAGTGTTACAGTGAAGCGTGTGCGGTATATCAGAGTGTTACAGTGAGGGGTGTGGGGTATATCAGTGTTACAGTGAGGGGTGTGGGGTATATCAGAGAGTGTTACAGTGAGGGGTGTGGGGTGTATCAGAGTGTTACAGTGAGGGGTCTGGGGTATATCAGAGAGCGTTACAGTGAGGGGTTTGGGGTATATCAGAGTGTTACAGTGAGGGCGTTCGGGGTATATCAGAGTGTTACAGAGAGGGGTGTGGGGTATATCAGAGTGTTGCAGTGAGGGGTGTGGGGTATATCAGTGTTACAGTGAGGGGTGTTGGGGTATATCAGTGTTACAGTGAGGGGTGTGTGGGATATCAGAGAGTGTTACAGTGAGGGGTGTGGGGTATATCAGTGTTACAGTGAGGGGTGTGGGGTATATCAGTGTTACAGTGAGGGGTGTGGGGTATATCAGTGTTACAGTGAGGGGTGTGGGGTATATCAGAGTGTTACAGTGAGGGGTGTGGGGTATATCAGTGTGTTACAGTGAGGGGTGTTGGGTATATCAGAGAGTGTTACAGTGAGGGGTGTGGGGTATATCAGTGTTACAGTGAGGGGTGTGGGGTATATCAGTGTTACAGTGAGGGGTGTGGGGTATATCAGTGTTACAGTGAGGGGTGTGGGGTATATCAGAGAGTGTTACAGTGAGGGGTGTGGGGTATATCAGTGTTACAGTGAGGGGTGTGGGGTATATCAGTGTTACAGTGAGGGGTGTGGGGTATATCAGTGTTACAGTGAGGGGTGTGGGGTATATCAGAGAGTGTTACAGTGAGGGGAGTGGGGTATATCAGTGTTACAGTGAGGGGTGTGGGGTATATCAGTGTTACAGTGAGGGGTGTGGGGTATATCAGAGTGTTACAGTGAGGGGTGTGGGGTATATCAGTGTTACAGTGAGGGGTGTGGGGTATATCAGTGTTACAGTGAGGGGTGTGGGGTATATCAGAGAGTGTTACAGTGAGGGGCGTGGGGTATATTAGTGTTACAGTGAGGGGTGTGGGGTATATCAGTGTTACAGTGAGGGGTGTGGGGTATATCAGAGAGTGTTACAGAGAGGGGTGTGGGGTATATCAGTGTTACAGTGAGGGGTGTGGGGTATATCAGAGAGTGTTACAGTGAGGGGTGTGGGGTATATCAGTGTTACAGTGAGGGGTGTGGGGTATATCAGTGTTACAGTGAGGGGTGTGGGGTATATCAGTGTTACAGTGAGGGGTGTGGGGTATATCAGAGAGTGTTACAGTGAGGGGTTTGGGATATATCAGTGTTACAGTGAGGGGTGTGGGGTATATCAGTGTTACAGTGAGGGGTGTGGGGTATATCAGTGTTACAGTGAGGGTTGTGGTGTATAGCAGTGTTACAGTGAAGCGTGTGCGGTATATCAGAGTGTTACAGTGAGGGGTGTGGGTTATATCAGAGAGTGTTACAGTGAGGGGTGTGGGGTATATCAGTGTGTTACAGTGAGGGGTGTGGGGTATATCAGAGAGTGTTACAGTGAGGGGTGTGGGGTATATCAGAGAGTGTTACAGGTGAGGGGTGTGGGGTATATCAGTGTTACAGTGAGGGGTGTGGGGTATATCAGTGTTACAGTGAGGGGTGTGGGGTATATCAGAGAGTGTTACAGTGAGGGGTGTGGGGTATATCAGAGTGTTACAGTGAGGGGTGTGGGGTATATCAGTGTTACAGTGAGGGGTGTGGGGTATATCAGTGTTACAGTGAGGGGTGTGGGGTATATCAGTGTTACAGTGAGGGGTGTGGGGTATATCAGAGAGTGTTACAGTGAGGGGTGTGGGGTATATCAGTGTTACAGTGAGGGGTGTGGGGTATATCAGAGAGTGTTACAGTGAGGGGTTTGGGATATATCAGTGTTACAGTGAGGGGTGTGGGGTATATCAGTGTTACAGTGAGGGGTGTGGGGTATATCAGAGTGTTACAGTGAGGGGTGTGGTGTATATCAGTGTTACAGTGAGGGGTGTGGGGTATATCAGAGTGTGACAGTGCGGGGTGTGGGTTATATCAGAGTGTTACAGTGAGGGGTGTGGGGTATATCAGAGAGTGTTACAGTGAGGGGTGTGGGGTATATGAGTGTTACAGTGAGGGGTATGGGGTATATCAGTGTTACAGTGAGGGGTGTGGGGTATATCAGAGTGTTACAGTGAGGGGTGTGTGATATATCAGTGTGTTACAGTGAGGGGTGTGAGGTATATCAGTGTTACAGTGAGGGGTGTGGGGTATATCAGTGTTACAGTGAGGGGTGTGGGGTATATCAGAGAGTGTTACAGTGCGGGTTGTGGGGTATATCAGTGTTACAGTGAGGGGTGTGGGGTATATCAGTGTTACAGTGAGGGGTGTGGGGTATATCAGTGTTACAATGAGGGGTGTGGGATATATCAGAGTGTTACAGTGGGGGGTGTCGGGGTATATCAGAGATGTTACAGTGAGGGGTGTGGGGTATATCAGAGTGTTACAGTGAGGGGTGTGGGGTATATCAGAGGGTGTTACAGTGAGGGGTGTAGGGTATTTCAGAGTGTTACAGTGAGGGGTGTGGTGTATATCAGTGTTACAGTGAGGGGTCTGGGGTATATCAAAGTGTTACAGTGAGGGGTGTTGGGGTATATCAGTGTTACAGTGACGGGTGTGGGGGATATCAGAGAGTGTTACAGTGAGGGGTGTGCGGTATATCAGTGTTACAGTGAGGGGTGTGGGGTATATCAGAGAGTGTTACAGTGAGGGGTGTCGGGGTATATCAGAGTGTTACAGTGAGGGGTGTGGGGTATATCAGAGTGTTACAGTGAGGAGTGTGGGGTATATCAGAGTGTTACAGTGAGGGGTGTGGGGTATATCAGAGACTGTTACAGTGAGGGGTGTGGGGTATATCAGTGTTACAGTGAGGGGTGTGGGGTATATCAGAGTGTTACAGTGAGGGGTTTGGGGTATATCAAAGTGTTACAGTGAGGGGTGTTGGGGTATATCAGTGTTACAGTGAGGGGTGTGGGGGATATCAGAGAGTGTTACAGTGAGGGGTGTGCGGTATATCAGTGTTACAGTGAGGGGTGTGGGGTATATCAGAGAGTGTTACAGTGAGGGGTGTGGGGTATATCAGTGTTACAGTGAGGGGTGTGGGGTATATCAGTGTTACAGTGAGGGGTGTGGGGTATATCAGTGTTACAGTGAGGGGTGTGGGGTATATCAGAGAGTGTTACAGTGAGGGGTGTGGGGTGTATCAGAGTGTTACAGTGAGGGGTCTGGGGTATATCAGAGAGCGTTACAGTGAGGGGTTTGGGGTATATCAGAGTGTTACAGTGAGGGCGTTCGGGGTACATCAGAGTGTTACAGAGAGGGGTGTGGGGTATATCAGAGTGTTGCAGTGAGGGGTGTGGGGTATATCAGTGTTACAGTGAGGGGTGTTGGGGTATATCAGTGTTACAGTGAGGGGTGTGGGGGATATCAGAGAGTGTTACAGTGAGGGGTGTGGGGTATATCAGTGTTACAGTGAGGGGTGTGGGGTATATCAGTGTTACAGTGAGGGGTGTGGGGTATATCAGTGTTACAGTGAGGGGTGTGGGGTATATCAGAGTGTTACAGTGAGGGGTGTGGGGTATATCAGTGTGTTACAGTGAGGGGTGTTGGGTATATCAGATAGTGTTACAGTGAGGGGTGTGGGGTATATCAGTGTTACAGTGAGGGGTGTGGGGTATATCAGTGTTACAGTGAGGGGTGTGGGGTATATCAGTGTTACAGTGAGGGGTGTGGGGTATATCAGAGAGTGTTACAGTGAGGGGTGTGGGGTATATCAGTGTTACAGTGAGGGGTGTGGGGTATATCAGTGTTACAGTGAGGGGTGTGGGGTATATCAGTGTTACAGTGAGGGGTGTGGGGTATATCAGAGAGTGTTACAGTGAGGGGAGTGGGGTATATCAGTGTTACAGTGAGGGGTGTGGGGTATATCAGTGTTACAGTGAGGGGTGTGGGGTATATCAGAGTGTTACAGTGAGGGGTGTGGGGTATATCAGTGTTACAGTGAGGGGTGTGGGGTATATCAGTGTTACAGTGAGGGGTGTGGGGTATATCAGAGAGTGTTACAGTGAGGGGCGTGGGGTATATCAGTGTTACAGTGAGGGGTGTGGGGTATATCAGTGTTACAGTGAGGGGTGTGGGGTATATCAGAGAGTGTTACAGTGAGGGGTGTGGGGTATATCAGTGTTACAGTGAGGGGTGTGGGGTATATCAGTGTTACTGTGAGGGGTGTGGGGTATATCAGTGTTACAGTGAGGGGTGTGGGGTATATCAGAGAGTGTTACAGTGAGGGGTTTGGGATATATCAGTGTTACAGTGAGGGTTGTGGGGTATATCAGTGTTACAGTGAGGGGTGTGGGGTATGTCAGTGTTACAGTGAGGGTTGTGGTGTATAGCAGTGTTACAGTGAAGCGTGTGCGGTATATCAGTGTGTTACAGTGAGGGGTGTGGGGTATATCAGTGTTACAGTGAGGGGTGTGGGGTATATCAGAGAGTGTTACAGTGAGGGGTGTGGGGTGTATCAAAGTGTTACAGTGAGGGGTCTGGGGTATATCAGAGAGCGTTACAGTGAGGGGTTTGGGGTATATCAGAGTGTTACAGTGAGGGCGTTCGGGGTATATCAGAGTGTTACAGAGAGGGGTGTGGGGTATATCAGAGTGTTGCAGTGAGGGGTGTGGGGTATATCAGTGTTACAGTGAGGGGTGTTGGGGTATATCAGTGTTACAGTGAGGGGTGTGGGGGATATCAGAGAGTGTTACAGTGAGGGGTGTGGGGTATATCAGTGTTACAGTGAGGGGTGTGGGGTATATCAGTGTTACAGTGAGGGGTGTGGGGTATATCAGTGTTACAGTGAGGGGTGTGGGGTATATCAGAGTGTTACAGTGAGGGGTGTGGGGTATATCAGTGTGTTACAGTGAGGGGTGTTGGGTATATCAGAGAGTGTTACAGTGAGGGGTGTGGGGTATATCAGTGTTACAGTGAGGGGTGTGGGGTATATCAGTGTTACAGTGAGGGGTGTGGGGTATATCAGTGTTACAGTGAGGGGTGTGGGGTATATCAGAGAGTGTTACAGTGAGGGGTGTGGGGTATATCAGTGTTACAGTGAGGGGTGTGGGGTATATCAGTGTTACAGTGAGGGGTGTGGGGTATATCAGTGTTACAGTGAGGGGTGTGGGGTATATCAGAGAGTGTTACAGTGAGGGGAGTGGGGTATATCAGTGTTACAGTGAGGGGTGTGGGGTATATCAGTGTTACAGTGAGGGGTGTGGGGTATATCAGAGTGTTACAGTGAGGGGTGTGGGGTATATCAGTGTTACAGTGAGGGGTGTGGGGTATATCAGTGTTACAGTGAGGGGTGTGGGGTATATCAGAGAGTGTTACAGTGAGGGGCGTGGGGTATATTAGTGTTACAGTGAGGGGTGTGGGGTATATCAGTGTTACAGTGAGGGGTGTGGGGTATATCAGAGAGTGTTACAGTGAGGGGTGTGGGGTATATCAGTGTTACAGTGAGGGGTGTGGGGTATATCAGTGTTACAGTGAGGGGTGTGGGGTATATCAGTGTTACAGTGAGGGGTGTGGGGTATATCAGAGAGTGTTACAGTGAGGGGTGTGGGGTATATCAGAGTGTTACAGTGAGGGGTGTGGGGTATATCAGAGAGTGTTACAGTGAGGGGTGTGGGGTATATCAGTGTGTTACAGTGAGGGGTGTGGGGTATATCAGAGAGTGTTACAGTGAGGGGTGTGGGGTATATCAGAGAGTGTTACAGTGAGGGGTGTGGGGTATATCAGTGTTACAGTGAGGGGTGTGGGGTATATCAGTGTTACAGTGAGGGGTGTGGGGTATATCAGAGAGTGTTACAGTGAGGGGTGTGGGGTATATCAGAGAGTGTTACAGTGAGGGGTGTGGGGTATATCAGTGTTACAGTGAGGGGTGTGGGGTATATCAGAGAGTGTGACAGTGCGGGGTGTGGGTTATATCAGAGTGTTACAGTGAGGGGTGTGGGGTATATCAGAGAGTGTTACAGTGAGGGGTGTGGGGTATATCAGTGTTACAGTGAGGGGTATGGGGTATATCAGTGTTACAGTGAGGGGTGTGGGGTATATCAGAGTGTTACAGTGAGGGGTGTGTGATATATCAGTGTGTTACAGTGAGGGGTGTGAGGTATATCAGTGTTACAGTGAGGGGTGTGGGGTATATCAGTGTTACAGTGAGGGGTGTGGGGTATATCAGAGAGTGTTACAGTGAGGGGTGTGGGGTATATCAGAGAGTGTTACAGTGAGGGGTGTGGGGTATATCAGTGTTACAGTGAGGGGTGTGGGGTATATCAGAGAGTGTTCCAGTGAGGGGTGTGGGGTATATCAGTGTTACAGTGAGGGGTGTGGGGTATATCAGAGAGTGTTACAGTGAGGGGTGTGGGGTATATCAGAGTGTGACAGTGAGGGGTGTGGGGTATATCAGAGTGTTACAGTGAGGGGTGTGGGGTATATCAGTGTTACAGTGAGGGGTGTGGGGTATATCAGAGTGTGACAGTGAGGGGTGTGGGGTGTATCAGTGTTACAGTGAGGGGTGTGGGGTATATCAGAGAGTTACAGTGAGGGGTGTGGGGTGCATCAGTGTTACAGTGAGGGGTGTGGGGTATATCAGAGAGTGTTACAGTGAGTGGTGTGGGGTATATCAGAGTGTTACAGTGAGGGTTGTGGTATATATCAGAGTGTTACAGTGAGGGGTGTGGGGTATATCAGTGTTACAGTGAGGGGTGTGGGGTATATCAGAGTGTTACAGTGAGGGGTGTGGGGTATATCAGTGTGTTACAGTGAGGGGTGTGGGGTATATCAGTGTTACAGTGAGGGGTGTGGCGTATATCAGAGAGTGTTACAGTGAGGGGTGTGGGGTATATCAGAGTGTGACAGTGAGGGGTGTGGGGTATATCAGAGTGTTACAGTGAGGGGTGTGGGGTATATCAGTGTTACAGTGAGGGGTGTGGGGTATATCAGAGTGTGACAGTGAGGGGTGTGGGGTGTATCAGTGTTACAGTGAGGGGTGTGGGGTATATCAGAGAGTTACAGTGAGGGGCGTGGGGTGTATCAGTGTTACATTGAGGGGTGTGGGTATATCAGAGAGTGTTACAGTGAGGGGTGTGGGGTATATCAGAGTGTTACAGTGAGGGTTGTGGTATATATCAGAGTGTTACAGTGAGGGGTGTGGGGTATATCAGTGTTACAGTGAGGGGTGTGGGGTATATCAGAGTGTTACAGTGAGGGGTGTAGGGTATATCAGTGTGTTACAGTGAGGGGTGTGGGGTATATCAGTGTTACAGTGAGGGGTGAGCGGTATATCAGTGTGTTACAGTGAGGGGTGTGTGGTATATCAGAGAGTGTTACAGTGAGGGGTGTGGGGTTTATCAGTGTTACAGTGAGGGGTGTGGGGTATATCAGTGTTACAGTGAGGGGTGTGGGGTATATCAGTGTTACAGTGAGGGGTGTGGGGTATATCAGAGTGTTACAGTGAGGGGTGTGGGGTATATCAGTGTTACAGTGAGGGGTGTGGGGTATATCAGAGTGTTACAGTGAGGGGTGTGGGGTATATCAGTGTTACAGTGAGGGGTGTGGGGTATATAAGAGAGTGTTACAGTGAGGGGTGTGGGGTATATCAGAGTGTTACAGTGAGGGGTGTGGGGTATATCAGAGTGTTACAGTGAGGGGTGTGGGGTATATCAGTGTTACAGTGAGGGGTGTGGGGTATATCAGAGTGTTACAGTGAGGGGTGTGGGGTATATCAGAGAGTGTTACAGTGAGGGGTGTGGGGTATATCAGAGAGTGTTACAGTGAGGGGTGTGGGGTATATCAGAGAGTGTTACAGTGAGGGTTGTGGGGTATATCAGAGAGTGTTACAGTGAGGGGCGTGGGGTATATCAGAGAGTGTTACAGTGAGGGTTGTGGGGTATATCAGAGAGTGTTACAGTGAGGGGTGTGGGGTATATCAGAGTGTTACAGTGAGGGGTGTGGGGTATATCAGTGTTACAGTGAGGGGTGTGGGGTATATCAGAGTGTTACAGTGAGGGGTGTGGGGTATATCAGAGAGTGTTACAGTGAGGGTGTGGGGTATATCAGAGAGTGTTACAGTGAGGGGTGTGGGGTATATCAGAGAGTGTTACAGTGAGGGTTGTGGGGTATATCAGAGAGTGTTACAGTGAGGGGTGTGGGGTATATCAGTGTTACAGTGAGGGGTGTGGGGTATATCAGTGTTACAGTGAGGGGTGTGGGGTATATCAGAGTGTTACAGTGAGGTGTGTGGGGTATATCAGTGTTACAGTGAGGGGTGTGGGGTATATCAGTGTGTTACAGTGAGGGGTGTGGGGTATATCAGAGAGTGTTACAGTGAGGGGTGTGGGGTATATCAGTGTTACAGTGAGGGGTGTGGGGTATATCAGTGTTACAGTGAGGGGTGTGGGGTATATCAGTGTTATGGTGAGGGGTGTGGGGTATATCAGTGTTACAGTGAGGGGTGTGGGGTATATCAGTGTTACAGTGAGGGGTGTGGGGTATATCAGAGTGTCACAGTGAGGGGTGTGGGGTATATCAGTGTTACTGTGAGGGGTGTGGGGTATATCAGAGAGTGTTACAGTGAGGGATGGAGCTATTTTGCTACAGGGATAGGAATAGTGCCTCTGCCGTTACTCCTGGCCTCATTCCTGCTGGTTTTATGGAGAGGTGTGTGCCCGTCTCTGTCGCTAATCTTCCTTTCTCCTCTCTAGGACTGAGTTGGTCTTCTGGCGGGGTCAAAACAGAAGGACACTCCAGCTGGGCCTCTTCCCTCCGGCCTGTGTGACCACCTGTCCGAGCCGCTGTAGTCCTTTCATCAGCCGACCTCTGGGGGGCAGCCTGATCCACACCGGACACGGCGACATCAACCCACGGTGCTCCTGGGGGTTCCCGGACAAAGTGAACGAGTACGTCCGCTCTTCCTCGGCTAATTCCGGGCCGCCATCGGGAAAATCTCAACCTCCGTGCTTGAGCCGGCCTTGGAGCGTTCCCGTTTATTGGTCCTTGCTCCTGGATTTGGGAGGTGTTACCTGAGTGGGGCTTCAGTGGGATGAGGGCCGTCCAATCCTCCTCTTGGCATCAGCAGGCAAGAGGTCAAAGGGTGAAACTCTGAGGGGGTCGTTTGATATATGTTGGCAGGGGTACCACGGTAACCGGGGGCGGGGGGGGGGGGGGGGGGTTCAATCTCTGCCCGGCAACAACAATGCGCAGTCTCACGGAGTTGCGGCCGGCTCCAGTTACGTTGGCATCCTCCCCTTTCCCCCGCCCCCTCCGAAGGACGTTCGCGAGGAAGGCATTCCGGCCCATCTTTGTCGTCTTGTCATCTTGACTCGACAGCCCATCCCCCCCCCTGTATCCTGGTTTCCCGGATCTTGCCATTCCGGACTCCTATCCTTGTGCATCTCAGCTGAACATCCCCCCTGCCTCCCTACCGCCCGCGCTCCCCCCCCCCTCCCCCTCAGCCCACCCCGCACCTACATCACCCAAGCGTTGATGTTCCACAACTCCTGCAGGCTGTGGCGTAGTGTGCCATTGTTACTGGTGTAGCAATTATTACGATCCCAGACCAGACCATACCCCAACGGTGGCTCGGATACTGGACAGATGCGCCAATATTTTATTTTAATTTTGTAAGGCTGTGAGGGAATGTTAACTGGCTCCAGGAGTGACTTCACGGACAAATAGAGATATGGTGTATGAAAACAAACTTTATTACTAACACGGGATTAAAATATCTTCAACATCACACTACCAAATCATAGAATTTACAGTGCTGAAGGAGGCCATTCGGCCCATCGAGTCTGCATCGGCCCTTACAAAGAGCACCCTACTGAAGCCCACATATCGACCCTATCTCCGTAGCCCAGTAACCCCCACTTAACATTTTTTGGACACTAAGGGGCAGTTTAGCGCGGCCAATCTACCTAACCCGCACATCTTTGGACTGTGGGAGGAAACCGGAGCACCATGAGGAAACCCACGCACACACGGGGAGGATGTGCAGACTCCGCACAGACAGTGACCCAACCCAGAATCGAACCTGGGACCCTGGAGCTGTGAAGCAACTGTGCTAACCACTGTGCTACCGTGCTGCCCAGGGGTAAATAGCTTACAATTACCCCTTGCTAATCAATACAACATTAACCGTTAACTGCTATCTTTACTTCCATTCAAATAACAAACCATCTCTTTACCCAATCCACTTTTAAATACAGTTCGCAGATCCAGGCAAACTTGCTTACGTTTGGGACTGTTGTAAGAGATAGACCTGGAGCCTGTCTAATGCAGGATGTCTCGCTGAAGTCTTCAGGAACTATCTTCATGGTTTGGCTTCCAGGAACCAACCAAATAATCTCTCCTTCTCTGCTAAAATGCCTAGTACTCCAGCTCCTCCCATTAGTTACATCTTCTTACTAACTGAACACAAAGGCCTCTAATTAAATAATCCACAGGGAACCCTCTTAATCCAAACGCAAGTCCATTTGCCCAAGCTTTTATGATGCTTTAATTACACCTCTGGCTCCCAAAACGCCTAGCTGTCCTGCAAACCAGGATTTTTAAAAAGGTGACTGCAGCAGTTATACACACAGTAACCCAGGCGTTTAACCCTCACTGCACCAAGGATATATAATACAATACATCTGAAATTCTTACATTCAGTTTACAATCCAGAGACCCAGGGTAATTCTTTCGGGACCTGAGGTTCAAATCCCACAACGGGGGAAATGTTTGTCCAGTAAAAATCTGGAATTATAAGGCTGCTGATGACCATTGTCGATCTGGTTCACTAACGTCTCCTTTAGGGAGGGGAAATCTGCCGTCCTTACCCCGGTCTGGCCTACATGTGACTCCGGACTCGGACAGCGGTGTGGCTGACACTCAGCTGCCCGTCTGGACTGACCTAGCGAGCCCCACTGAGTTCAAGGGTCGCCGGGGATGGGCAACAAATGCTGGCCTCGCCCAGCGATGCCCGCATCCCGCAAGTGATAAAATGAAACACTGACCAACCCTCTCTGATCTTGCAGGAAAGTGTGGAGTTACCTACCAGAAAATTGCAACCCAATCCAGCTGCTGAAGATTTCGGGTAAGTTGACCAATCGAGGGCTCGGGTGGGCCTGGCATGTGACCAGACCTGGAGTGATGGGACTGACGAGGGAAGTGAAGGCGCTATTGCCAAGTTTGCGGAGGACGCAAAGATAGGCGAGAGGCAAGTTGTGAGGATGACCCAAAGAGTCGACAGAGGGATATTCGCATGGGAGTGTCCCTTTCAGAAATGTTTTGTATTATCAAATGGCTTCAGTGATGTCATTGTGTGGGTGGAGCTGGGCTGTGGCACCGGGCTTTTAGTTTCGTTCTTGAGCTGGGCTGTGGCTCTGGGCTTTTAATTTCGTTTTTGAGCTGGGCTGTGGCTCTGAGTTTTACTTACGGTTTACATTTGGAAGCTGGATTCAGACAGAGAAGCCTGTCCTGTCTTTCCACCTCTGCATGTTAAATGTATCTGTGGCTGTGGCTCTGGGCTTTTAATTTCGTTTTTGAGCTGGGCTGTGGCTCTGAGTTTTACTTACGGTTTACATTTGGAAGCTGGATTCAGACAGAGAAGCCTGTCCTGTCTTTCCACCTCTGCATGTTAAAGGTATCTGTGGCTGTGGCTCTGGGCTTTTAATTTCGTTTTTGAGCTGGGCTGTGGCTCTGAGTTTTACTTACGGTTTACATTTGGAAGCTGGATTCAGACAGAGAAGCCTGTCCTGTCTTTCCACCTCTGCATGTTAAAGGTATCTGTGGCTGTGGCTCTGGGCTTTTAATTTCGTTTTTGAGCTGGGCTGTGGCTCTGAGTTTTACTTACGGTTTACATTTGGAAGCTGGATTCAGACAGAGAAGCCTGTCCTGTCTTTCCACCTCTGCATGTTAAAGGTATCTGTGGCTGTGGCTCTGGGCTTTTAATTTCGTTTTTGAGCTGGGCTGTGGCTCTGAGTTTTACTTACGGTTTACATTTGGAAGCTGGATTCAGACAGAGAAGCCTGTCCTGTCTTTCCACCTCTGCATGTTAAAGGTATCTCCAGATCACTTGATAACTTCAAAGTAATAACTGTTTCCTGGAAGGAATTGAAACTTACTGTTTTGTGGTAAAAGTGTGTTTTGGCTTATGGATGTTGTTACTTGATTGAAACAGTAAAGGGAATTTATCAAGGGTTATATATAGAGTACTGTAGCTGTGTGGGGTATTTATGCTTGTAGTTGATAAAAATTGCTTACTGCGTGTGTTTACAAAAATGTTAACTGAATTCGTAGAATAAATTTTGTTTTTGATTGAAAGTGCTTAAGGCCGCTGTTGAATGACACCTGGTGGGTAGACCCTTGTGCTCATCGTAACCAAAACCTATAAACAGTTGTGGGTCAGGTGAACTCCATGATCTAATGGGGCTGGTTTAGCACAGTGGGCTGAACAGCTGGCTTGTAACGCAGAACAAGGCCAGCAGCGCGGGTTCAATTCCCGTACCGGCCTCCCCGAACAGGCGCCGCAATGTGGCGACAAGGGGCTTTTCACAGTAACTTAATTGCAGCCTACTTGTGACAATAAGTGATTATTATTATCATTATTAAACTTTGGAGTTTTCTAAACCCTGGCCCATAACAATATGGACAGGTTAAATTGGGCAAAAGCTTGGCCGATGGAGCGTGGTGTCGGAATACGTGAAGTTGTGCACTTTGGTAGGAAGAATAAAGAAGCTGAATATTATTTAAATGGAGAGAGATTGCAGAAAGCCGCAGCCGAGAGGGATTTGGGAGTATATAAATCACAAAAAGCTAGCCTGGGAAGGCCAAAGGAATGTTGGCCTTTATTTCAAAGGGATTGTGGATAAAAATAGGGAAGTCTTGCTAGAACTACAAAGCACGAGTTAGACCACACCTGGAATACTGCGAACAGTTTTGGTCCCCTTATCTAAGGAAGGATATACCGGCATTGGAGGCCGTCCAGAGAAGGTTCACTCGGTTGATCCCGGGTAGGGAGGGATTTTCCCATGAGGAGAGGTTGAGTAGGTTGGGCCTGTCCTCACTGGGAGTTTAGAAGGATGAGAGGCGACCTTATTGAGACGTATCGGATTCTCAGGGGGTTTGACAGGATCGATGCTGAGAGGTTGTTTCCCCTTGTGGGAGAGTCTGGGACCAGAGGGCAGAATCTCAGAGTGAGGGGGGGGGGGGGGGGGGTCGCCCATTTCAGACAGGGATGAGGAGGAATTTCTTCTCTCAGAGGGGAGTGAATCTGTGGAATTCTTTACCGCAGAGCGCTGTCGAGGCCGGGTCGCTAAGTAGGTTCAAGGCCGAGGCTGTTAATCAGTGAGGGGATCGAGGGTTACGCGGAGAAGGCGGGAAAGCGGAGTTGAGGATTATCCATAGAACAAGTTAGTGATCAATCGAAGTCCTATAATGCAGAAGGAGGCCATTCGGCCCGTCGAGTCTGCACCGACCCTGTGAAAGATATCCCTACTTAGGCACACTCCCCTGCCCTATCCTCGCAACCCCACTTACCCATCTTTGGACACTTAAGGAGCAATTTAGCACGGCCAATCCTAAATCATGGCCTTCATGAATAAGCTCAGCCGGTTCGCGTTGTAGGCTTCGTTCAGCTCCTCGATCGAGCTGGTCAGCCAACTGAGCTAGACCGACCCCGGCTCAGGTTATTCAGTGAAGGCCCCGCCTTCTCAACCTTCCCTCGCCTGAGGTGTGGGTGACCCTCAGGTTCAATCACCACCCAGGGAGTCAGCTCTCCCCCCCTCAAAGGGGAAAGCAGCCTCTGGTCATCTGGGACTGTGGCGACTTTGCTTACGTCGGGGTCTGGAATGGGCTGCCGGGGGGGGGTTGCTGGAGGCCGGTGCGATCGAGGCGGCCGAGAGCGAGCTTGAGGATTATTTGAATAGAAACAAGATGCAGGGTTTTTGGTAAAAGGCACTAAGTCACGATGCTCGTACAGAGAGCCGGTACAGAGACGATGGGCTGAATGGCCTCCTCCTGCACCGTAGGGACTCTGCGATTCAAGTCCCGCTCCAGACTCTGGATCAAGGTATCCATGCCAATACTCCCAGTGCCAGTACTGAGGGAATGCTGCACAGTCAGAGGGTCAGGACTGAGGGAGTGCCGCACTGTCAGAGGGTCAGTACTGAGGGAGCGCCGCACTGTCAGAGGGTCAGTACTGAGGGAGTGCTGCACTGTCAGAGGGTCAGGACTGAGGGAGTGCCGCACTGTCAGAGGGTCAGTACTGAGGGAGCGCCGCACTGTCAGAGGGTCAGGACTGAGGGAGTGCCGCACTGTCAGAGGGTCAGTACTGAGGGAGTGCTGCACTGTCAGAGGGTCAGTACTGAGGAAGTGCCGCACTGTCAGAGGGTCAGTACTGAGGGAGTGCTGCACTGTCAGAGGGTCAGCACTGAGGAAGTGCCGCACTGTCAGAGGATCAGTACTGAGGGAGTGCCGCACTGTCAGAGGGTCAGTACTGAGGGGATGCGGCACTGTCAGAGGGTCAGTACTGAGGGAGTGCTGCACTGTCAGAGCGTCAGTACTGAGGGAGTGCTGCACTGTCAGAGGGTCAGTACTGAGGGAGCGCTGCACTGTCAGAGGGTCAGTACTGAGGGAGTGCTGCACTGTCAGAGGGTCAGGACTGAGGGAGTGCCACACTGTCAGAGGGTCAGTACTGAGGGAGTGCTGCACTGTCAGAGGGGCAGTACTGAGTGAGTGCCGCACTGTCAGAGGGTCAGTACTGAGGGAGTCCCGCACTGTCAGAGGGCCAGTACTGAGGGAGTGCTGCACTGTCAGAGGGTCAGTACTGAGGGAGTGCCGCACTGTCAGAGGGTCAGTACCGAGGGAGTGCCGCACTGTCAGAGGACCAGTACTGAGGGAATGCCGCACTGTCAGAGGGTCAGTACTGAGGGAGTGCTGCACTGTCTGAGGGTCAGTACTGAGGGAGTGCTGCACTGTCAGGGGGTCAGTACTGAGGGAGTGCCGCACTGTCAGAGGGTCAGTACTGAGGGAGTGCCGCACTGTCAGAGGGTCAGTACTGAGGGAGTGCTGCACTGTCAGAGGGTCAGTACTGAGGGAGTGCTGCACTGTCAGAGGGGCAGTACTGAGGGAGTGCCGCACTGTCAGAGGGTCAGTACTGAGGGAGTGCCGCACCGTCAGAGGGTCAGTACTGAGGGAGTGCCGCACTGTCCGAGGAGCAGTACTGAGGGAGTGCTGCACTGTCAGAGATGCCATCTTTCAGATGAGAAGTTGGACAGAGGTGGGTGTAGACAGATCCCACTATTTCGAAGCGGGTTTCTGGGCCTTTGGGAACAGAGTGAAGTGGCTCCTAGATGTTTTCAGGGCAGAGGAAGATTTGTCACGAAGTTCCCCAGGATCAGTGAATGGAACCTCTGTTCTTCCGAATAAACCTGTGATGGCCAACCTCGGCGAGCGAGTCGGCCGCGTGAGTGACCCTCCCTCATCTCAGGGGGCCGCACGATTGGAATCGGGCCTCGTTCGCTAACCGTGACCCCAAGAATTAGATTAAATACATTTAATACGCAACGAATATTTCAGAGCGAGTTATAGAATATGCTGAATCGTTTATATATTGAAAGAACCGTCATCGACTTCAAACGGTCAAAACAGAATAAATATTGACACTCTGGATGCATAGGGAGCTCACGGCTCTCAGTCAGTGTGAGCGATCGGCACCCACCTCACTTCACCCTCCCTCGCTTCACGGGCGAATCATTTCAGCCAAACCGGTAGGATAAAAGCTAAGTGGGCGGATATTGGCAAAATGTGCCGATCCCGCGCGTGGGCAACGGTCAACAAAATGCCAGTGGGGCCGCACGTGCCACCACCCCCCCCCCCTCAACCGGGCCCCGGGTTGCCCACAGCTCGCCTCGACCTCGGGTCCGCGGCGGGCACCGTTTCAAAGTCTGTGGATGCTGCCTGGCCCGCTGAGTTTACCCAGCATTCTCTGTTCCCGTATTGCCCAAGTTGGCCGAATGGGCAGGCAGGCGGCAGCTGAAGTTCAGTGCCGAGAGCAGATTCATTCCGGTCGGAACGGCGGCGGGGCGGGGGGGGGGGGTAACGATTCTTAAAGGGGGCACGGGAGCAGAGGGACTAGGGCGTACACGGGCGTAGATCATTGAAGGGGGCAAGATAGGTGGAGAGAACAGTTCATAAAGCAGAGAGGATCCTGGGATTTATTAATAGGGGCAGAGAGTACAAGAGCAAGGAGGTTATGCGGAGGGAATCAGACTGTTAAGTGAAAAGGGGAGAAGGCAGGGAGGAATGGCGATAGGTTTTCATTCTGAGGGCCATTGCGGACACGATGGACCGAATGTCCTCCTCCTGCACTGCAACAGTTCTGTGATTTGTGTTCTCTCCAATTATGGGATCTTGCTGTGCGCAAATTGGTTCTAAAGCACATCGTGAGACCATGAAGGGCGCTATTGAAATGTAGTGGATAGCGGGTGTAAAAGGCATGATCGTATTGAATGGTGGAACAGACTCGACGAAGTCTATCTTCCTCGTCTGCGTAAGGGTCTCGTGCGTCGCCAGCAAGCGCTCTCCGGTGTAGGGTACCATTTTCTAACCAGGCCCCGGCCTGTATCTGTGTTTGGATCCTCAGGCCTCTCCCGAAGCCTCGACTCGAACATCGACAACAAGGAGGAGTTGGCCGAGATCCCGCAAGGCCCGGAGCCTAACTCGAAGGCCGCCTCGAGGGAGCGCTCCCGACAGATCAGCGCGGAGGCCGTGGCTTACCGGCAGGCCAGGGGGCAAGGGAACGGGAGGCCGAGGAAAGGGGCCCGGGAGGACGGGCGGCGCCGGGCCGCCGAGGCCGAAGATGCGCTGGGCAAGCTGCGGCTGAAACCCGCACAGCCCAGGCCTAACTGTTGGTCCATGCACTGGCCCCAGGTGGATTTCCAGCTGCCTGGCCTGCAGCCCAGGCAGGACCAGGAGGCTGCTGGCCGGTTGACGTTCGAGGCCCAGCCCAAAGCGGCCACCCCTCATTACCACCACGCTGAGCAGAAGAAGGATGCCAGGGCCCCGAGGCCTAGCGAGCACCAAGCCAGACCCCGAGGTCCCAGGGGCAATTACCTACACAAGGCAAAGTCCGAGGAAACGGGGATTAACCAGCAGGGAAGCGGCCCCAGCCTACAGGACAAACTTAACCGCGTACGTTACCACTGAGAAAACCATTGGTGACAGCTGATCTCCCACGGTGACCGTCACATATGTAGCCTCAGAGACAACAGGGACGGGTGGCGGGAGAGAATATTGTGGGGGGAAGGGCTGAGTGGGGGACGGGACGAGTGGGGAGCGAGGAGGATGGGGAGGGCGGTGGGAGGGGATGAGTGGGGAGCATGTGGGGAAAACGGGCTGAGTGGGTAGAGCGGGGGAGTGGGCAGGGGGGGAGTGAGTCGGGGGAGGGGCTGAGTGGGGGAGGGGCTGAGTGGGGGAGGGGCTGAGTGGGGGAGGGGCTGAGTGGGGGAGGGGCTGAGTGGGGGAGGGGCTGAGTGGGGGAGGGGCTGAACTGGGGAGGGGCAGAGTGGGAGAGGGGAAAGGTGTGGTGTGTTGTGAGATCTCTTACACATTACACCTCCCCATGCAGAACCCCTTATAACCCCCCATGGGGACCCCCTTACACCCCCCCTTGCGGACCCCCTTACACCCCCCCATGCAAACCCCCTTACACCCCCCCCATGCAGACCCCCTTACACACCCCCATGCAGACCCCCTTACACCCCCCCCCATGCAAACCCCCTTACACCCCCCCCCCATGCAGACCCCCTTACACCCCCCCATGCAGACCCCCTTACACCCCCCCATGCAGACCCCCCCCCCATGCAGACCCCCTTACACCCCCCAATGCAGACCCCCTTACACAGGAAGTACTCTGCTCTATCCATTTTT
>NC_092737.1:16580475-16659844 GCF_047496885.1 Scyliorhinus torazame
GGACAGTGTAGAGGGAGCTTTACTCTGTATCTAACCCCGTGCTGTACCTGTCCTGGGAGTGTTTGATGGGGACAGTGTAGAGGGAGCTTTACTCTGTATCTAACCCCGTGCTGTACCTGTCCTGGGTGTGTTTGATGGGGACAGTGCAGAGGGAGCTTTACTCTGTATCTAACACCGTGCTGTACCTGTCCTGGGAGTGTTTGATGGGGACAGTGTAGAGGGATCTTTACTCTGTATCTAACCCCGTGCTGTACCTGTCCTGGGAGTGTTTGATGGGGACAGTGTAGAGGGAGCTTTACTCTGTATCTAACCCTGTGCTGTACCTGTCCTGGGAGTGTTTGATGGGGACAGTGTAGAGGGAGCTTTACTCTGTATCTAACCCCGTGCTGTACCTGTCCTGGGAGTGTTTGATGGGGACAGTGTAGAGGGAGCTTTACTCTGTATCTAACCCCGTGTTGTACCTGTCCTGGGTGTGTTTGATGGGGACAGTGCAGCGGGAGCTTTACTCTGTATCGAACCCCGTGCTGTACCTGTCCTGGGAGTGTTTGATGGGGACAGTGTAGAGGGAGCTTTACTCTGTATCTAACACCGTGCCGTACCTGTCCTGGGTGTGTTTGATGGGGACAGTGTAGAGGGAGCTTTACTCTGTATCTAACCCCGTGCTGTACCTGTCCTGGGTGTGTTTGCTGGGGACAGTGTCGAGGGAGCTTTACTCTGTATCTAACCCCGTGCTGTACCTGTCCTGGGTGTGTTTGATGGGGACACTGTAGAGGGAGCTCTACTCTGTATCTAATTCCATGCTGTACCTGTCGTGGGAGTGTTTGATGGGGACAGTGTAGAGGGAGCTCTACTCTGTATCTAATTCCATGCTGTACCTGTCGTGGGAGTGTTTGATGGGGACAGTGTAGAGGGTGCTTTACTCTGTATCTAACCCGTGCTGTACCTGTCCTGGGTGTGTTTGATGGGGACAGTGTAGAGGGAGCTCTACTCTGTATCTAACCCCGTGCTGTACCTGTCCTCGGAGTGTTTGCTGGGGACAGTGCAGAGGGAGCTTTACTCTGTATCTAACCCCGTGCTGTACCTGTCCTGGGAATGTTTGATGGGGACAGTGTAGAGGGAGGTTTACTCTGTATCTAACCCCGTGCTGTACCTGTCCTGGGAGTGTTTGATGGGGACAGTGTAGAGGGAGCTTTACTCTGTATCTAACCCCGTGCTGTACCTGTCCTGGGTGTGTTTGATGGGGACAGTGTAGAGGGAGCTTTACTCTGTATCTAACCCTGTGCTGTACCTGTCCTGGGTGTGTTTGATGGGGACAGTGTAGAGGGAGTTTTACTCTGTATCTAACCCCGTGCTGTACCTGTCCTGGGTGTGTTTGATGGGGACAGTGTAGAGGGAGGTTTACTCTGTATCTAACCCCGTGCTGTACCTGTCCTGGGAGTGTTTGATGGGGACAGTGTAGAGGGAGCTTTACTCTGTATCTAACCCCGTGCTGTACCTGTCCTGGGTGTGTTTGATGGGGACAGTGTAGAGGGAGCTTTACTCTGTATCTAACCCTGTGCTGTACCTGTCCTGGGTGTGTTTGATGGGGACAGTGTAGAGGGAGTTTTACTCTGTATCTAACCCCGTGCAGTACCTGTCCTGGGTGTGTTTGATGGGGACAGTGTAGAGGGAGCTTTACTCTGTATCTAACCCCGTACTGTACCTGTCCTGGGAGTGTTTGCTGGGGACAGTGTAGAGGGTGCTTTACTCTGTATCTAACCCGTGCTGTACCTGTCCTGGGTGTGTTTGATGGGGACAGTGTAGAGGGAGCTCTACTCTGTATCTAACCCCGTGCTGTACCTGTCCTCGGAGTGTTTGCTGGGGACAGTGCAGAGGGAGCTTTACTCTGTATCTAACCCCGTGCTGTACCTGTCCTGGGTGTGTTTGCTGGGGACAGTGTCGAGGGAGCTTTACTCTGTATCTAACCCCGTGCTGTACCTGTCCTGGGTGTGTTTGATGGGGACACTGTAGAGGGAGCTCTACTCTGTATCTAATTCCATGCTGTACCTGTCGTGGGAGTGTTTGATGGGGACAGTGTAGAGGGAGCTCTACTCTGTATCTAATTCCATGCTGTACCTGTCGTGGGAGTGTTTGATGGGGACAGTGTAGAGGGTGCTTTACTCTGTATCGAACCCGTGCTGTACCTGTCCTGGGTGTGTTTGATGGGGACAGTGTAGAGGGAGCTCTACTCTGTATCTAACCCCGTGCTGTACCTGTCCTCGGAGTGTTTGCTGGGGACAGTGCAGAGGGAGCTTTACTCTGTATCTAACCCCGTGCTGTACCTGTCCTGGGAATGTTTGATGGGGACAGTGTAGAGGGAGGTTTACTCTGTATCTAACCCCGTGCTGTACCTGTCCTGGGAGTGTTTGATGGGGACAGTGTAGAGGGAGCTTTACTCTGTATCTAACCCCGTGCTGTACCTGTCCTGGGTGTGTTTGATGGGGACAGTGTAGAGGGAGCTTTACTCTGTATCTAACCCTGTGCTGTACCTGTCCTGGGTGTGTTTGATGGGGACAGTGTAGAGGGAGTTTTACTCTGTATCTAACCCCGTGCTGTACCTGTCCTGGGTGTGTTTGATGGGGACAGTGTAGAGGGAGCTTTACTCTGTATCTAACCCCGTACTGTACCTGTCCTGGGAGTGTTTGCTGGGGACAGTGTAGAGGGTGCTTTACTCTGTATCTAACCCGTGCTGTACCTGTCCTGGGTGTGTTTGATGGGGACAGTGTAGAGGGAGCTCTACTCTGTATCTAACCCCGTGCTGTACCTGTCCTCGGAGTGTTTGCTGGGGACAGTGCAGAGGGAGCTTTACTCTGTATCTAACCCCGTGCTGTACCTGTCCTGGGAGTGTTTGATGGGGACAGTGTAGAGGGAGGTTTACTCTGTATCTAACCACGTGCTGTACCTGTCCTGGGAGTGTTTGATGGGGACAGTGTAGAGGGAGCTTTACTCTGTATCTAACCCCGTGCTGTACCTGTCCTGGGTGTGTTTGATGGGGACAGTGTAGAGGGAGCTTTACTCTGTATCTAACCCTGTGCTGTACCTGTCCTGGGTGTGTTTGATGGGGACAGTGTAGAGGGAGTTTTACTCTGTATCTAACCCCGTGCTGTACCTGTCCTGGGTGTGTTTGATGGGGACAGTGTAGAGGGAGCTTCACTCCGTATCTAAACCCGTGCTGTACCTGTCCTGGGAGTGTTTGATGGGGACAGTATAGAGGAAGCTTTACTCTGTATCCAACCCTGTGCTGTACCTGTCCTGGGAGTGTTTGCTGGGGACAGTGCAGAGGGAGCTTTACTCTGTATCTAACCCCGTGCTGTACCTGTCCTGGGAGTGTTTGATGGGGACAGTGTTGAGGGAGGTTTACTCTGTATCTAACCCCGTGCTGTACCTGTCCTGGGAGTGTTTGATGGGGACAGTATAGAGGGAGCTTTACTCTGTATCTAACCCTGTGCTGTACCTGTCCTGGGAGTGTTTGCTGGGGACAGTGCAGAGGGAGCTTTACTCTGTATCTAACCCCGTGCTGTACCTGTCCTGGGAGTGTTTGATGGGGACAGTGTAGAGGGAGGTTTACTCTGTATCTAACCCCGTGCTGTACCTGTCCTGGGAGTGTTTGATGGGGACAGTGTAGAGGGAGCTTTACTCTGTATCTAACCCTGTGCTGTACCTGTCCTGGGTGTGTTTGATGGGGACAGTGTAGAGGGAGCTTTACTCTGTATCTAACCCCGTGCTGTACCTGTCCTGGGTGTGTTTGATGGGGACAGTGTAGAGGGAGCTTTACTCCGTATCTAACCCCGTGCTGTACCTGTCCTGGGAGTGTTTGATGGGGACAGTGTAGAGGGAGCTTTACTCCGTATCTAACCCCGTGCTGTACCTGTCCTGGGAGTGTTTGATGGGGACAGTGTCGAGGGAGGTTTACTCTGTATCTAACCCCGTGCTGTACCTGTCCTGGGAGTGTTTGATGGGGACAGTGTAGAGGGAGGTTTACTCTGTATCTAACCCCGTGCTGTACCTGTCCTGGGTGTGTTTGATGGGGAAAGTGTAGAGGGAGCTTTACTCTGTATCTAACCCTGTGCTGTACCTGTCCTGGGTGTGTTTGATGGGGACAGTGTAGAGGGAGTTTTACTCTGTATCTAACCCCGTGCTGTACCTGTCCTGGGTGTATTTGATGGGGAGAGTGTAGAGGGAGCTTTTCTCCGTATCTAACCCCGTGCAGTACCTGTCCTGGGAGTGTTTGATGGGGACAGTATAGAGGGAGCTTTACTCTGTATCTAACCCTGTGCTGTACCTGTCCTGGGAGTGTTTGATGGGGACAGTGTAGAGGGAGGTTTACTCTGTATCTAACCCCGTGCTGTACCTGTCCTGGGAGTGTTTGATGGGGACAGTGTAGAGGGAGCTTTACTCTGTATCTAACCCTGTGCTGTACCTGTCCTGGGTGTGTTTGATGGGGACAGTGTAGAGGGAGCTTTACTCTGTATCTAACCCCGTGCTGTACCTGTCCTGGGTGTGTTTGATGGGGACAGTGTAGAGGGAGCTTTACTCCGTATCTAACCCCGTGCTGTACCTGTCCTGGGAGTGTTTGATGGGGACAGTGTAGAGGGAGCTTTACTCCGTATCTAACCCCGTGCTGTACCTGTCCTGGGAGTGTTAGATGGGGACAGTGTCGAGGGAGGTTTACTCTGTATCTAACCCCGTGCTGTACCTGTCCTGGGAGTGTTTGATGGGGACAGTGTAGAGGGAGGTTTACTCTGTATCTAACCCCGTGCTGTACCTGTCCTGGGTGTGTTTGATGGGGAAAGTGTAGAGGGAGCTTTACTCTGTATCTAACCCTGTGCTGTACCTGTCCTGGGTGTGTTTGATGGGGACAGTGTAGAGGGAGTTTTACTCTGTATCTAACCCCGTGCTGTACCTGTCCTGGGTGTATTTGATGGGGAGAGTGTAGAGGGAGCTTTTCTCCGTATCTAACCCCGTGCAGTACCTGTCCTGGGAGTGTTTGATGGGGACAGTATAGAGGGAGCTTTACTCTGTATCTAACCCTGTGCTGTACCTGTCCTGGGAGTGTTTGCTGGGGACAGTGCAAAGGGAGCTTTACTCTGTATCTAACCCCGTGCTGTACCTGTCCTGGGAGTGTTTGATGGGGACAGTATAGAGGGAGCTTTACTCTGTATCTAACCCTGTGCTGTACATGTCCTGGGAGTGTTTGATGGGGACAGTGTAGAGGGAGCTTTACTCTGTATCTAACCCCGAGCTGTACCTGTCCTGGGTGTGTTTGATGGGGACAGTGTAGAGGGAGCTTTACTCCGTATTTAACCCCGTGCTGTACCTGTCCTGGGAGTGTTTGATGGGGACAGTGTAGAGGGAGCTTTACTCTGTATCTAACCCTGTGCTGGACCTGTCCTGGGAGTGTTTGATGGGGACAGTGTAGAGGGAGCTTTACTCCGTATCTAACCCCGTGCTGTACCTGTCCTGGGAGTGTTTGATGGGGACAGTGTAGAGGGAGCTTTACTCTGTATCTAACCCCGTGCTGTACCTGTCCTGGGAGTGTTTGATGGGGACAGTGTAGAGGGAGCTTTACTCCGTATCTAACCCCGTGCTGTACCTGTCCTGGGAGTGTTTGATGGGGACAGTGTAGAGGGAGCTTTACTCTGTATCGAACCCTGTGCTGTACCTGTCCTGGGAGTGTTTGATGGGGACAGTGTAGAGGGAGCTTTACTCTGTATCTAACCCCGTGCTGTACCTGTCCTGGGAGTGTTTGATGGGGACAGTGTAGAGGGAGCTTTACTCTGTATCTAACCTCGTGCTGTACCTGTCCTGGGAGTGTTTGATGGGGACAGCGGAGAGGGAGCTTTACTCTGGATCTAACCCTGTGCGGTACTTCTCCTGGGAGTGTTAGATGGGGACAGTGTAGAGGGAGCTTTACTCTGTATCTAAACCCGTGCTGTACCTGTCCTGGGAGTTATTGATGTGGACAGTGTAGAGGGAGCTTTACTCTGTATCTAACCCCGTGCTGTACCTGTTCTGGGAGTGTTTGATGGGGACAGTGTGGAGGGAGCTTTCCTCTGTATCTAACCCCATGCTGTACTTTTCCTGGGAGTGTTTGATGGGGACAGTGTAGAGGGAGCTTTACTCTGTATCTAACCTCGTGCTGTACCTGTCCTGGGAGTGTTTGATGGGGACAGTGGAGAGGGAGCTTTACTCTGGATCTAACCCTGTGCTGTACTTCTCCTGGGAATGTTAGATGGGGACAGTGTAGAGGGAGCTTTACTCTGTATCTAAACCCGTGCTGTACCTGTCCTGGGAGTTATTGATGTGGACAGTGTAGAGGGAGCTTTACTCTGTATCTAACCCCGTGCTGTACCTGTTCTGGGAGTGTTTGATGGGGACAGTGTAGAGGGAGCTTTACTCTGTATCGAACCCCGTGCTGTACCTGTCCTGGGAGTGTTTGATGGGGACAGTGTAGAGGGAGCTTTACTCTGTATCTAACCCCGTGCTGTATCTGTCCTGGGAGTGTTTGATGGGGACAGTGTAGAGGGAGATTTACTCTGTATCTAACCCCGTGCTGTACCTGTCCTGGGAGTGTTTGATGGGGACAGTGTAGAGGGAGCTTTACTTTGTATCTAACCTCGCGCTGTACCTGTCCTGGGAGTGTTTGATGGGGACAGTGTAGAGGGAGCTTTACTCTGTATTGAACCCCGTGCTGTACCTGTTCTGGGAGTGTTGGAGTGGGACAAGTCCACACAAACCACCAGCACCCCAATCTTGGCTGCCAGGATGGTGCGAGCGATGGACCAACCTCTTTGCCTCACACCTGACTATTCCGACATTGTCTTTGCAGCCAACACTGACCATGTGCTCCCTCAACTTGTCTTCCACCAGGTGCAGCAACTTTACAACATGACACAGAGGTCCCGAGAAGAATGCCAACATATCCTGCAGGATTTTAACTGGAATTTGGAGAATGCCAGTCAGTACGTGCTGAAGAGGAAGGTGGGTACGACGGTGGCAGGCGGCAGCAGGCAGTCGGGCACTGGGCCACACACACGCTTAATCCCTGGGCTCTACAGAACGGCCTCGTCCACAGGGAGTGCGGGAGGCGATCCGGCATATTGCGAGGGGGCGAATTGCTCCTCGTCAATTTCCAATTGCCGCCTGGTAACCCCTTAGGCACAGCGCTAGCGGGTAGGAGGTCAAGGGTGGGCGAAGAAGGGTGGAGAGAGGCATGACTCAGGTTGGCAGACATACCCCCCTGGCTGTACCTGTCCTGGGAGTGTTTGATGGGGACAGTGTAGAGGGAGCTTTACTCTGTATCTAACCCCGTGCTGTACCTGTCCTGGGAGTGTTTGATGGGGACAGTGTAGAGGGAGCTTTACTCTGTATCTAACCCCGTGCTGTACCTGTCCTGGGAGTGTTTGATGGGGACAGTGTAGAGGGAGCTTTACTCTGTATCTAACCCCGTGCTGTACCTGTCCTGGGAGTGTTAGATGGGGACAGTGTAGAGGGAGCTTTACTCTGTATCTAACCCCGTGCTGTACCTGTCCTGGGAGTGTTTGATGGGGACAGTGTAGAGGGAGATTTACTCTGTATCTAACCCCGTGCTGTACCTGTCCCGGGAGTGTTTGATGGGGACAGTGTAGAGGGAGCTTTACTCTGTATCTAACCCCATGCTGTACTGTCCTGGGAGTGTTTGATGGGGACAATGTAGAGGGAGCTTTACTCTGTATAACCCCGCACTTTACCTGTCCTGGGAGTGTTTGTTGGGGACAGTGTAGAGGGAGCTTTACTCTGTATCTAACCCCATGCTGTACCTGTCCTAGGAGTGTTTGATGGGGACAGTGTAGAGGGAGCTTTACTCTGTATCTAACCCCGTGCTGTCTCTGTCCTGGGAGTGTTTGATAGGGACAGTGTAGAGGGAGCTTTACTCTGTATCTAACCCCGTGCTGTACCTGTCCTGGGAGTGTTTGATAGGGACAGTGTAGAGGGAGCTTTACTCTGTATCTAACCCCGTGCTGTACCTGTCCTGGGAGTGTTTGATGGGGACAGTGTAGATGGAGATTTACTCTGTATCTAACCCCGAGCTGTACCTGTCCTGGGAGTGTTTGATGGGGACAGTGTAGAGGGAGATTTACTCTGTATCTAACCCCGTGCTGTACCTGTCCTGGGAGTGTTTGATAGGGACAGTGTAGAGGGAGCTTTACTCTGTATCTAACCCCGTGCTGTACCTGTCCTGGGAGTGTTTGATGGGGACAGTGTAGAGGGAGATTTACTCTGTATCTAACCCCGTGCTGTAACTCTCCTGGGAGTGTTTGATGGGGACAATGTAGAGTGAGCTTTACTCTGTATCTAACCCCGTGCTGTACCTGTCCTGGGAGTGTTTGATGGGGTCAGTGTAGAGTGAGCTTTACTCTGTATCTAACCCCGTGCTGTACCTGTCCCGGGAGTGTTTGATGGGGACAGTGTAGAGGGAGCTTTACTCTGTATCTAACCCCCTGCTGTACTGTCCTGGGAGTGTTTGATGGGGACAATGTAGAGGGAGCTTTACTCTGTATAACCCCGCACTTCACCTGTCCTGGGAGTGCTTGATGGCGACAGTGTAGTGTTATGGGCCAGGGTTTAGAGAACCCCGAAGTGTATCATGGAGTTCACCTGATCAACAACTTTTACTAGATTGTGGTATGGGGAGCACACGGCCCACTCTACAGGTGTGGGACAGCAGAAATGGAAAAGTATTTTTTAAAAGCAAAACAATGTTTATTCTATGAACTCAAGTTAACCTTTTTAAAACATACAGTGAACATCTTAGCAACCATTAATTCAAATACAACCCCCAAAGAATACAACACTAAGTAATCCTTTAAGCTTTCCTTTCAACATCCATAAGACTTAAAACAAAACTTTTAACAGAAGCACATCAGGTTAAAGTCACTACTGAGAGCAGTTATTAGTTTTAAATCACCAAAGGATCGGTTTACAGTCTTTGTATTACAGAGAGAGAGATTCATACACCTTCTGGCTGTGACTGCAGCTATCCAGCTCTGAAAACTAAACTAAAACACACCCTGCAGACGACAGACAGCCCAGCTCCACCCACTCTCTGACATCACAGCAGTAGTAAACACCCATTTCTTAAAGGTACTCTCACTGCAGATATTTATACACACCCATTTATAAACACCCATTTCTTAAAGGTACACTCACATGACAGTAGAGGGAACTTGACTCTGTATCTGGATCTGTGAGTAATACAAACCAAATGTGCATTTTGCTGAATAAGTGCCTTGTTTATCCACTTGCAGTTGAAATCGTGATCATTCCCTGAGGAAGCTGAGGAATCTGGGAAAAATCTTCAGAGCCGAAATGGACACCAGTATTTTGAGGACATATTATGGGATGCCTCGTTGTGCAGGAATTCCCGAGATGTACGGTTTCGCGAGGGGCACTCGGCTGTCAGTGGTTGTCCTGTGAGCTGATTGGCTTGCTCCGATGTGACCACCTTGAGTGTTCTGTGGAGGACCCTCGACACGTGCGTAGGGGGTGACCCTGGCTAAATGGCCCCCCGACCCCCCACTTTGCCCCCATCGCCTTACACCAACTCAACCAAACTGTTTGCTGTCTGCCACGTGCGGGATTTTGGAGTCGATCCTGCGATATGATTGGTCTGGACATTTTTGTGGGACTAGGCAACGAGGTTACTTGTCTGTCTGACTTAGTCACGTGATCCAGGATGTCACCTGATTTGATGTACAAGGCCGGGAATGGAGGGGTCACACTTCCCAATGGATCGGTGCATCTAGACATGGCGGATCGGGAACGCCCTGTGTCTGGGCAACGTGCCAAGAGCTCACACTCCCATCTTTCAATAAAATATTTCTCCAGCCGAATCTCCAATTTCAGATAGAACGTCGCACACAGACTCAGGCCATTGGGCCCACCTGCTCCATACTGGTGAATCAGCTCCACATGAGTCTCCTCCCTTCATCTCACCCCATCTCCGTTTCCTTCATTCCTTCCTCGCTTGTGTCTTTATCCAGCTTCCCCCCTTCAACGTATCGATACTATTCACCTCAACCACTTCCCGTGGGAGCGAGTCCCACATTCTCCCCACTCCCTGTGGGAGCGAGTCCCACATTCTCCCCACTCCCTGTGGGAGCGAGTCTCACATTCTCTCCAATCCCTGTGGGAGCGAGTCCCACATTCCCCCCACTCCCTGTGGCGTGAGTCCCACATCCTCCCCAGTCCCCTGTGGGAGCGAGTCCCACATTCTCCCAACTCCCTGTGGGAGCGAGTCCCACATTCTCCCAACTTCCTGTGGGAGCGAGTTCCACATTCTCCACACTTCCTGTGGGAGCGAGTCTCACATTCTCCCCAATCCCTGTGGGAGCGAGTCCCACATTCTCCCCACTCCCTGTGAGAGCGAGTCCCACATTCCCCCCACTCCCTGTGGGGTGAGTCCCACATCCTCCCCAGTCCCCTGTGGGAGCGAGTCCCACATTCTACCACTCCCTGTGGGAGCGAGTCCCACATTCCCCCCTCTCCCCGTGGGAGCAAGTCCCACATTCTCCCCACTCCCCGTGGGAGCGAGTCCCACATTCACCCACTCCCCATGGGAGTGGGTCCCACATTCTCCCACTCCCTGTGGGAGCGAGTCCCACATTCTCCCCACTCCACGTGGGAGCAAATCCCACATTCTCCCTACTCCGCGTGGGAGCGAGTCCCACATTCTCCCCACTCCCAGTGGGAGCGAATCCCACATTCTCCACACTTCCCGTGGAAGCGAGTTCCACATTCTCCCCACCCTCTGTGGGAGCGAGTCCCACATTCCCCCCACTCCCTGTGGGAGCAAGTCCCACATTCTCCCCAGTCCCCTGTGGGAGCGAGTCCCACATTCTCCCCACTCCCTGTGGGAGCGAGTCCCACATTCTCCCCACTCCCCGTGGGAGCGAGTCCCACATACTCCCCACTCCCTGTGGGAGCGAGTCCCACATTCTCCCCACTCCCTGTGGGAGCGAGTCCCACATTCTCCACATTCCCCCCACTCCCCGTGGGAGTGAGTCCCACATTCTCCCCACTCCCCGTGGGAGCGAGTCCCACATTCTCCCCACTCCCCGTGGGAGCGAGTCCCACATTCTCCCCACTCCCTGTGTAAAGAAGTTTCTCCTGAATGCTCTGGTTGGATTAATCGCTGACCGTCTTGTCGGTCGCACAAAATGGAAGTGGCACGATGCTTTGGAAGCAGTTAGGAGCATCTCAGAGGAGGTTGACCCGACTAATATCAGGAATGGCCGATTGTCTTACGAGGAAAGATAGGACAGGCTGGGTTTGTACCCACTGGAGTTTAGAAGAGTGTGAGGCGATCAAAACAAATAGGGGGCAATTCTCCCGAACCGCCGGCCCTAGTGGGGATTTGCGATGGCCCGTTGAATTGGCCAGCAGGGCCAAATGCGGATTCTCACCTGCCGTCAAATCCGTTGTAAGTCTACCAGCCTGCTGTTCAAGGCCCAGGCCAGTCCCTGCCCACCCTGGAGGTAGGTGTATAGAAGGTACTTTCCCCCCCCCCCCCCCCCCCCCCCCCCACTTGCTCATCCTCGGAGGGAGCGGGGCCAGGCTCGCACTGCCAAGGGTGGGACCTTGAAGTGGAGAAACTGAGGGCGTAGGCCCGAAGGGGGCAGGGGCTTGACGGGGAAGCCCTGAAGTTTGGGAGTGGGGGACATTTGACATGCCTACAATGGGGTGTCACTCACTTGGGTGGTGGGCCTTGCTAGCGATTCAGGGGATTGGGGCTGGTGTTATTCTGTGATCTGCCACTGGGAAAGGCACCCCATCGCGATCAAATCCCCTCTCGGCCTACTCTCCTCCCAGGAAAGCAGCCCCAACTTCTCCAATTGATCCACGGGATTGAAGTTCCTCATCCCGGGAAATATTCCCGTGAATCTCCCCTGCACCCTCTCCAAAACGTCAGCGGCGGTATTAGTTCTCGAAGCTCCTTCGGCTGAAGATTCATTTAAATCGTAAACCTCGTTTTATTGATTTTTTTTTTGAGAAATATTTTTATTGAAGGCGTTTTTACATATATACACAAAAATATCAAAAGACCAAAACATCGACATGAACAGAAACCAACAACCCCCTCCTCCGATACCAACACCCCACCTTCCTAATTTTCCCCCCTTAACCCAGCCCCTCCCCCTCCGCTGATCCGTCAATCCTTCTGGAAGAGATCAATGAGCGGTTTCTACCTCCAGTTGATCCCCTCCTCCGACCCCCGCCAAACATTTTTTTCCAATGAAGGGGCAATTTAGCGCGGCCAATCCACCTAACCTGCACATCTTTGGGTTGTGGGGGGGGGGGCGAAACCCACGCAGACACGGGGAGAATGTGCAAACTCCACGCGGACAGCGACCCAGGGCCGGGATCGAACCCGGGACCTCGGCGCCGTCCGGCCAAGCGAATTTGATCTTCTCCAACATCAGGAATTCTGGCAGGTCCCCCCCGGTCTCCGAGTCCCACCACCACGACAAGATCCGTCTCTGGGCTATCAGCGAGGCAAAGGCCTCTCTTCCCACCCGGATCTTCCGAAGCACCGATTATCGCCACCTCTGGACTCCGGGCCAATCCCACACCCAGAATCCCGGACGTCGCGTCCGAGAACCCCCTCAGCTTCCCCTAGGCGGTCCTCCAACAACAACCTGCAACACTGCAGGGGACAGCCCCGGGAAGGAAGGCCCCTCTCTCCTCGCCAAGTCCCTCACCTGCAGGTACCTGAAACCGTTCCCTTTTGATCTACTGCTCCAGCCCTGCAAACTTGCCCAAGTCCCTGAAGTCCTCCATTCCCTCTGCCCTGGGAAGCTCACATCCTGCCCAGCTGGCACACAGCTGCGATGATCACATATCAGTGCCCACACAGACATTCCCTCTGACCCGAGATACAGCCTGAACAGGACCCACGTTGAAACCACCACCCATCACCGAGTATCAAACCGGCCAGAACAGAAGAGGCGCCAACAACAATGCCCTCAAACCCGTCGCCCGACACGACGCCGCCTCCATCCTCCCCACATCCACCACCCATTTCCTCCCCATTGCTACGTTCGCCGCCCAATGACAATTTGGCAAATTCGCCAGGACCCCCCCCCCTCCCCGGGAACACCCTCCTCACCAGCGGGGTCTTCCCCGCCCACACAAACCCCCAAAAGCGTCCCGTTAACCTTCCTGAAAAAGGCACAAAGGTGGGGAGGTTCTGGAGCACGGACCAGAACCTGGGAGCACCGTCATTTTCGCTGCCTGCCCGCTCCCAGCCAATGCCAGAGGCAACACATCCACCTCTTTAATAAATCCACCTTCCTTCCCTCCGCCAGTCGTGCCAAGTTCAATTTGTGGCAGCTGGGCCCGGCCCCGTGCCAACCTGGATTCCCAGATACCAAAATCTCGCCCCCACCAACCGGAACAACAGCTCCCCTAACCTCCTCTCCTGCATTAATCGGGAACACCTCGCTCTTCCCCGTGTTCAATTGGTATCCCGAAAAACGGCCAAATTCCCCCCAAATCTCCACAATCCCTCCAATGCTGCCCACCAGGTCCGAGATGTATAACAAATTATCCGCAATCAGCGATGCTATGCTTGGCCCCCCCAGTCCAGCCAATCCCTTTCCAACCCCCGGACGTCCTAAGCACCATTGCCAACAGCTCTATCGCCAAGGCGAAAAGCAACGGGAACAGTGGGCACCCCCGTCTCTTCCCACGATGTAACCCAATGTACCCGGAGCTCGGCCTGTTCGTCCGCTCGCTCGCCCCCGCGTAACAACCGAACCCGACCCACAATCCCCTGCCCAAATCCGAACCGCCCCAGCAAACACGCCCACTCCACCCGATCAAAGACCTTCTCCACATCCATCGCCACCACCCCCTGCCCCTCAGAGGGCATCATAATTACCTGAAGCAGGTTACCCTCATTCACCAACAACTGCCTTCCCTTCACAAACCCGCCTGGTCCTCCCCTACCACCCCCGGCACTCAGTCCTCGATCCGCGATGCCTTCGCTACCAACTTCGCATCAATGTTCCAGCAGAGATAATCGGGCAGTACGATCCACACGGCTCCGGGTCCTTATCGTTCTTTAAGATCAGGGAGATGGGCGCCCGCAACAATGTGGGAGGGAGTTCCCCACTGTCCCTTGCCTCATTGTACACCCTCACTAACAATGGGCCCCAACTCCACACCAAACGTCTTCCAAAACTCCAACAGAAACCCGTCCGGTTCTGGGGCCTTCCCCGCCTGCATCGCACCCATCACCTCCCTCAGCCCAATTAGAGCCCCCAATTCCTGCATTCTCCCCCCCCCCCCACCATCTTCGGGAACTCCAATCCATCCTTGAATGTCTCATCCCCTCCTCGGCTGGTAAAGCCTTCTTATAGGCCTCAAATACCCCATTCTCCGCCTCCGGGTCCGTCACCACTTTACCCTTCCCATCCCTCACCCTCTCAATCTCCCTCACCGCTGCCTGCTCCCCTCAGCTGATGGGCCAGCAGCCTTCTCGCCTTTTCCCCGTACTCATACACTGCCCCACTGCCTTCCCATGGGCACTAACCTAACTCCACCCGGAGGCCCTGCTTCTCCTTCAGCAACCCCCCTCCTCCAGCACCACCGATCCACCCTCAGAATCTCCTACCAGCCTCGCCCTCTGTTCTCGCGCCACCCTCTCCCCATGCGCCCGGCTCAAAATAAATCCCCCCCCCCCCCCCCCCCCGTAACTACCGCCTTCGAGTGCCTCCCACAGTGTGGAGGCTGTGACCTCCACCCTGTCCTTCAGCTCCACACAGCCTCGACTGGCGGCTCTCACCCCCGCACAGCGTGCATCGCTGTGGACGTTGGCCCCCCCCCGGACCACCCACAAATCCACCCAGTGCGGTGTGTGGTCGGAAACCACAATCACCACACGGGGAAAACACAAGAACTCCTTCGCCCTCGGCCTCCCAAACCTCCACAGGGACGCAGGACCCCTCCCCCCCATGCCAGTGTCTGGGGGGCATTGCAAAGGATAGTGTCAAAGGGGCATCGCCAAGGGGCAGTGTCTTGGGATAGTGCCATGGGTGACTGCCAGGGTGCTGCCCGGGCATATTCTTCTCACCCCCACACTGCCCGGGGGGCTGTAGTTACCTGTGCGCCCCCCTACTGGGCTCTGTCTGCCTGACTTGCGTTGCTCCAGGCCCGTTGTAAATCTCACTGTCACGTCAGCGAGGGGGGTTGGGGGTGGGGAATTCCCAATGTGTTGGCCGGGGGGGGGGGGGGGGGGGAACGAGACAGCAGGCAACTCCGCTAATGAGATGACAATGTACTCGAACAAAGCCCTCGGCCTACCTGTGCGGGAACCTCGGTGCGTCAATGGCGATGGGGCGCTGGTGGGCAAGTCGCGAGACCTCGCTTCCGGCCTCTGGCGGGATTTTGAGCCCGCGTCGCCACTCGCGCCCGCGGCGAATCCCGGCCCGTAGGTCGGGCTCTGCGACCGGGAGGCGCTGGCGGACGGATTCTTTGCCCGCTGCACCCCGGGCCAGACAGCGAGCTGCCTCTGCCCCCGAGTGTGGACCCCGGTTTGAGACGCACTAATCGAGCATTGCCACGCTCAGGGTCTGCTTGCAGGAGGCCGGGGAGGGGGGGGGGGGGGGGGGGGCTACCACCAGCAGGAGAGGCATTCCAGGAGCTACATGTAAACATTTTCTTTGAATCCTTTGGCTTTTAGGAGTCACAAAGATATGGAAAATAGGGTTTCGAGAGGGCTCTTTGAAGACACAGTCATCGCCTCAAGTAGCCCAGAATCCTTTGGCCTCCCCAGCCTCCATGGGAAGGCTGGGCTTCATGAGGGTGGACAGGTTTGGGGGGGGGGGGGGGGGGGGTTGTCAGGGGTTTGGGGTGAGAGGTCACAAGGAGAAGCCTCCAGGAATGAGCCCCCCCACCCCCCACACATCCCCCCGCAGAGTTGGAAACCCCATCCCTGCTGATCACTCCATCACGGAAATTCCCAACGTCATTCCAGCACTTTCCGCTCGGTGGTTCGGACGTCACGTCCCCGCTGCGGCCTTGAGGTAATGTCCAATACTGATTACTGTCCTGTGTACACTATGGGGCCACAGTCCAGGGATTGCAGAGTCCAGCATTTCCCCAGGAAAGGAACAATTAATCCCTTGTAAACGTTGGCATTCAATATCGCACAATAGATACCATGGCGGCGCCCCCACCCTCCCACGACGTTTGAGGGGACCAAATTCACCGTCTTCTAAATTCAGGCTTCAGTCCCACTGTAGGCCCAGCCAGGGAGAGTGCTGGCTGGTGGAGATTCCAATGGCTAACAGAATCTCCTTTCCCCTTCATTCTCCTGGGCCTGTTCCCAAAACTTCCCCTCCCAGGCCTTTCCCTCGCTCTCTTGCTTTTTCCTCCGCCCCACATTCACTCCCTCTCCTCCCTTTGCTATCTCTCTCCCTCCATCCCTCATTCTCTCCCTTTCTCCCATTCTCCCTTTGCCCTCTCTCTCCCTCCACCCACATTTTCTCCCACTCCTCCACCCGACCTTGCTCGCTTTGCTCTTGCCCCACACCTTCTTTCCCTCGTTTTCTTCCTTCCTTCCATTTCTCCCTCCTATCTTCCCCCTCTCTGCCTCTCCCTCACCAGCAGTAATGAATCTCTCCTGCATCTAACTCTCCCGCTCCCCCACCTTGCAAGTGTCCGGTATTGACAGCATCACCCAAAAGGAACAAGGAATTCTCAATCCTGACCCTGCTGAATAAACAGTGACTCTGTACTGTTACACAGTGAGTGATCCTCACCCTGAATAAACAGTGACTCTGTACAGTTACAGTGAGTGATCCTCACCCTGAATAAACAGTGAATCTATACAGTTACACAGTGAGTGATCCTCACCCTGCTGAATAAGCAGTGACTCTGTACAGTTACACAGCGAGTGGTCCTCACCCTGCTGAATAAACAGTGACTCTGTAAAGTTACACAGTGAGTGATCCTCACCCTGCTGAATAAACAGTGACTCTGTACAGTTACACAGTGAGTGATCCTCACCCTGCTGAATAAACAGTGACTCTGTACAGTTACACAGTGAGTGATCCTCACACTGCTGAATGAACAGTGACTCTGTACAGTTACACAATGAGTGATCCTCACGCTGCTGAATAAACAGTGACTCTGTACAGTTACACAGTGAGTGATCCTCACACTGCTGAATAAACAGTGACTCTGTACAGTTACACAGTGAGTGATCCTCGCCCTGAATAAACAGTGACTCTGTACAGTTACACAGTGAGTGATCCACACCCTGCTGAATAAACAGTGACTCTGTACAGTTACAGTGAGTGAGCCTCACCCTGCTGAATAAACAGTGACTCTGTACAGTGACAGTGAGTGATCCTCACCCTGCTGAATAAACAGTGACTCTGTACAGTTACACAGTGAGTGATCCTTACCCTGCTGAATAAACAGTGACTCTGTACAGTGACACAGTGAGTGATCCTCACCCTGCTGAATAAACAGTGACTCTCTACTGTTACACAGTGAGTGATCCTCACCCTGAATAAACAGTGACTCTGTACAGTTACACAGTGAGTGACCTTCACCCTGCTGAATAAACAGTAACTCTGTACAGTTACACAGTGAGTGATCCTTACCCTGCTGAATAAACAGTGACTCTGTACAGTGACACCGTGAGTGATCCTCACCCTGCTGAATAAACAGTGACTCTGTACTCTTACACAGTGAGTGATCCTCACCCTGAATGAACAGTGACTCTGTACAGTTACACAGTGAGTGATCCTCACCCTGCTGAATAAACAGTGACTCTGTACAGTTACACAGTGAGTGATCCTCACACTGCTGAATACACAGTGACTCTGTACAGTTACACAGTGAGTGATCCTCACCCTGCTGAATAAACAGTGATTCTGTACAGTTACACAGTGAGTGATCCTCACCCTGCTGAATAAACCGTGACTCTGTACAGTTACACAGTGAGTGATCCTCACCCTGAATAAACAGTGTCTCTGTACAGTTACACAGTGAGTGATCCTCAACCTGAATAAACAGTGTCTCTGTACAGTTACACAGTGAGTGATCCTCACCCTGCTGAATAAACAGTGACTCTGTACAGTTACACAGTGAGTGATCCTCACCCTGCTGAATAAACAGTGATTCTGTGCAGTTACACAGTGAGTGATCCTCACCCTGCTGAATAAACAGTGACTCTGTACAGTTACACAGTGAGTGATCCTCACCCTGCTGAATAAACAGTGACTCTGTACAGTTACACAGTGAGTGATCCTCACCCTGCTGAATAAACAGTGATTCTGTGCAGTTACACAGTGAGTGATCCTCACCCTGCTGAATAAATAGTGACTCTGTACAGTTACACAGTGAGTGACCCTCACACTGAATAAACAGTGACTCTGTACAGTTACACAGTGAGTGATCCGCAACCTGAATAAACAGTGTCTCTGTACAGTTACACAGTGAGTGATCCTCACCCTGCTGAATAAACAGTGACTCTGTACAGTTACACAGTGAGTGATCCTCACCCTGCTGAATAAACAGTGACTCTGTACAGTTACACAGTGAGTGATCCTCACCCTACTGAATAAACAGTGACTCTGTACAGTTACACAGCGAGTGACCCTCACCCTGAATAAACAGTGACTCTGTACAGTTACACAGTGAGTGATCCTCACCCTGCTGAATAAACAGTGACTCTGTACAGTTACACAGTGAGTGACCCTCACCCTGAATAAACAGTGACTCTGTACAGTTACACAGTGAGTGATCCTCACCCTGAATAAACAGTGACTCTGTACAGTTACACAGTGAGTGATCCTCACCCTGAATAAACAGTGACTCTGTACAGTTACACAGTGAGTGATCCTGACCCTGCTGAATAAACAGTGACTCTGTACAGTTACACAGTGAGTGATCCTCACACTGCTGAATAAACAGTGACTCTGTACAGTTACACAGTGAGTGATCCGCACCCTGAATAAACAGTGACTCTGTAGTTACACAGTGAGTGATCCTCACCCTGAATAAACAGTGACTCTGTACAGTTACACAGTGAGTGATCCTCACCCTGCTGAATGAACAGTGACTCTGTCCAGTTACAGTGAGTGATCCTCACCCTGCTGCATAAACAGTGACTCTGTACAGTTACAGTGAGTGATCCTCACCCTGCTGAATAAACAGTGACTCTGTACAGTTACACAGTGAGTGATCCTCACCCTGAATAAACAGTGACTCTGTACAGTTACACAGTGAGTGATCCTCACCCTGCTGAATGAACAGTGACTCTGTACAGTTACACAGTGAGTGATCCTCACCCTGCTGCATAAACAGTGACTCTGTACAGTTACACAGTGAGTGATCCTCACCCTGCTGAATAAACAGTGACTCTGTACAGTTACACAGTGAGTGATCCTCACCCTGAATAAACAGTGACTCTGTACAGTTACACAGTGAGTGATCCTCACCCTGAATAAACAGTGACTCTGGACAGTTACACAGTGAGTGATCCTCACCCTGAATAAACAGTGACTCTGTACAGTTACACAGTGAGTGATCCTCGCCCTGAATAAACAGTGACTCTGTACAGTTACACAGTGAGTGATCCTCACCCTGCTGAATAAACAGTGACTCTGTACAGTTACACAGTGAGTGATCCTCACCCTGAATAAACAGTGACTCTGTACAGTTACACAGTGAGTGATCCTCACCCTGCTGAATAAACAGTGACTCTGTACAGTGACACAGTGAGTGATCCTCGCCCTGAATAAACAGTGTCTCTGTACAGTTACACAGTGAGTGATCCTCACCCCGCTGAATAAACAGTGACTCTGTACAGTTACACAGTGAGTGATCCTCACCCTGCTGAATAAACAGTGACTCTGTACAGTTACACAGTGAGTGATCCTCATCCTGCTGAATAAACAGTGACTCTGTACAGTTACACAGTGAGTGATCCTCACCCTGAATAAACAGTGACTCTGTACAGTGACACAGTGAGTGATCCTCACCCTGCTGAATAAACAGTGACTCTGTACAGTTACACAGTGAGTGATCCTCACCCTGAATAAACAGTGACTCTGTACAGTGACACAGTGAGTGATCCTCACCCTGCTGAATAAACAGTGACTCTGTACAGTTACACAGTGAGTGATCCTCACCCTGAATAAACAGTGACTCTGTACAGTGACACAGTGAGTGATCCTCACCCTGCTGAATAAACAGTGACTCTGTACAGTTACACAGTGAGTGATCCTCACCCTGAATAAACAGTGACTCTGTACAGTGACACAGTGAGTGCTCCTCTCCCTGAATAAACAATCATTCTGTATAGTTGCTGAGTGATCGTTACCCTCAGAGAGCTGGAGGAGGAGTAACTGAAGGATTCAGTGACCTTCAGGGCAGGACTCAGCCCCACTGAACACAGGACAGGATACTGAATTATTGGGGGCTTGTATTAACGACAAAGGCCAGATTTGTGCTGCTCATGATTCTGCTGCGAATGCCCGCAATGGATCATTTCTGAGTCCCCAGGGGCAACCCACAATGCCCGACCATAATCGTCAAGGGCGTCTTCAGTCCAAGGCGGGAGTCAACTCAGCTCTCACGCAAACTGGTCCCGGCCATAGCGCGATGGTAAATGTCTTTTTCTCCATGATTCCGCTCTTTAGCGACAGGGCATCCAATTCTCCTTCAGAAGTCACAAAATGGGCCGTCCTCGCTGGCTGGCTGGCAGCGCCAGCCTACTGCCACACCCCATCCCGCTGCTGCCGGCTTTTTCCTCTCTCGAAGAACATGAAATCCTGGGGAAGGGCGAAACAGGAACTTTTCACAAGAATACCAAACCCAGAGGGTGAACAACAATTTATACTGCGCGGGAAGAGAGTGCAGGTTGACTGGCGAGTGGATTCTGATCGGTAGAGGCACCATCGTGGAAAATGCACCAGGGCATAGTTAACTGCCCAGCTTTCGTTTCAATTCAAAGCGGATTGGTCAACGCGTTCACATGGGGAATGAAACAAGGAATAGCTGTCGCCCCCCCCCCCCCCCCCCCCCCCCCTCTCCTCGCACCCCCCAACCCTTTGCTCAGCTGAAAAAGGTGCAGTGTGCGGACACGCTCTTGCTGCCTGCAAAGGAGTGGGCCCTGTGTGTGTGTGTGAGAGCCTGGCTGATAATCTTTAATTGGTTGTCAGTAGAATTCCGAGCACACTCAGGATTGTTCAGCAAGTCTCGTTGAATCGCGGAATCAAGTCTCATGTTGGACACTGTATTCCTAGTTACGGAAGGGTGGGCTGGTTGGGGGAAATGAGGAAATGTGAGTTTCCACTGGCTACAGGATCAATAACCCAAAGAGTCATTGAAGGTGATTGGCTAAAGAAAGAAGAGGTGGCAGGAGGAAATGTGTGCTTGAGTGGTGGGTGGCGAGGATGCTTGACAGGCCATTGGAGATGGCGACAGTCGGGGCTTGGCGCAAACACCATGTGTCAGGTGACCAAGTCTCTCGCAGTCGCCGGGACAGGTCTGTGTTTTGGGCACAGTGGCTGAGGACCTTTCGCGGGGCCCTTGCGTGTTGCTACTTACAATCAGGAAACAGGCTCCGAGCAGACAGGCCTTGACTTTCACATCAAGGTCCATGGGAAACTGGACTCCAAAATTGTCAGCGTCTGTCAGCACTTCCTTCGCAACGCCACTCCATTGTTTACTAATCCGTCCAATACTCCTCGACTCATCTCGAGGTTTCACCTGCAACACAGAGATAGAGATATAAACCACACCCCTCACTGCAACACTGATATACCCCACACCGCTCACTGTAACACTGATATACCCCACACCCCTCACTGTAACACTCTGATATACCCCACACCCCTCACTGTAACACTCTGATATACCCCACACCCCTCACTGTAACACTGATATACCCCACACCCCTCACTGTAACACTCTCTGATATACCCCACACCCCTCACTGTAACACTGATATACCCCACACCCCTCACTGTAACACTCTCTGATATACCCCACACCCCTCACTGTAACACTCTGATATACCCCACACCCCTCACTGTAACACACTGATATACCCCACACCCCTCACTGTAACACACTCTGATATACCCCACACCCCTCACTGTAACACTCTGATATACCCCACACCCCTCACTGTAACACTCTGATATACCCCACACCCCTCACTGTAACACTCTGATATACCCCACACCCCTCACTGTAACACACTCTGATATACCCCACACCCCTCACTGTAACACTCTGATATACCCCACACCCCTCACTGTAACACTCTGATATACCCCACACCCCTCACTGTAACACTGATATACCCCACACCCCTCACTGTAACACTCTGATATACCCCACACCCCTCACTGTAACACACTCTGATATACCCCACACCCCTCACTGTAACACTCTGATATACCCCACACCCCTCACTGTAACACTCTGATATACCCCACATCCCTCACTGTAACACTGATATACCCCACACCCCTCACTGTAACACTCTGATATACCCCACACCCCTCACTGTAACACTGATATACCCCACACCCCTCACTGTAACACTGATATACCCCACACCCCTCACTGTAACACTCTGATATACCCCACACCCCTCACTGTAACACTGATATACCCCACACCCCTCACTGTAACACTGATATACCCCACACCCCTCACTGTAACACTCTGATATACCCCACACCCCTCACTGTAACACTGATATACCCCACACCCCTCACTGTAACACTGATATACCCCACACCCCTCACTGTAACACTCTCTGATATACCCCACACCCCTCACTGTAACACTGATATACCCCACACCCCTCACTGTAACACTCTCTGATATACCCCACACCCCTCACTGTAACACTGATATACCCCAACACCCCTCACTGTAACACTCTGATATACCCCACACCCCTCACTGTAACACTCTGATATACCCCACACCCCTCACTGTAACACTGATATACCCCAACACCCCTCACTGTAACACTCTGATATACCCCACACCCCTCACTGTAACACTCTGATATACCCCACACCCCTCACTGTAACACTGATATACCCCAACACCCCTCACTGTAACACTCTGATATACCCCAACACCCCTCACTGTAACACTCTGATATACCCCACACCCCTCACTGTAACACTCTGATATACCCCACACCCCTCACTGTAACACTCTCTGATATACCCCACACCCCTCACTGTAACACTCTGATATACCCCACACCCCTCACTGTAACACACTGATATACCCCACACCCCTCACCGTAACACTCTCTGATATACCCCACACCCCTCACTGTAACACTCTGATATACCCCACACCCCTCACTGTAACACTCTGATATACCCCACAGCGCTCACTGTAACACTCTCTGATATACCCCACACCCCTCACTGTAACACTCTCTGATATACCCCACACCCCTCACTGTAACACTCTGATATACCCCACACTCCTCACTGTAACACTCTGATATACCCCACACCCCACACTGTAACACTCTGATATACCCCACACCCCTCACTGTAACACTGATATACCCCACACCCCTCACTGTAACACTCTGATATACCCCACACCCCTCACTGTAACACTCTCATATACCCCACACACCTCACTATAACACTGATATGCCCCACACCCCTCACTGTAACACTGATATACCCCACACCCCTCACTGTAACACTCTGATATACCCCACACCCCTCACTGTAACACTTTCTGATATACCCCACACCCCTCACTGTAACACTCTGATATACCCCACACCCCTCACTGTAACACTCTGATATACCCCACACCCCTCACTGTAACACTCTCTGATATACCCCACACCCCTCACTGTAACACTCTGATATACCCCACACCCCTCACTGTAACACTCTGATATACCCCACAGCGCTCACTGTAACACTCTCTGATATACCCCACACCCCTCACTGTAACACTCTGATATATCCCTCACCCCTCACTGTAACACTCTCTGATATATCCCACACCCCTCACTGTAACACTATGATATACCCCACACCCCTCACTGTAACACTGATACAACCCACACCCCTCACTGTAACACTGATATACCGCACACCCCTCACTGTAACACTGATATACCCCACACCCCTCACTGTAACACGCTGATATACCCCACACCCCTCACTGTAACACTCTGATATACCCCACACCCCTCACTGTGACACTCTCTGATATACCCCACACCCCTCACTGTAACACTATGATATACCCCACACCCCTCACTGTAACACTGATATAACCCACACCCCTCACTGTAACACACTGATATGACCCACACCCCTCACTGTAACACTATGATATACCCCACACCCCTCACTGTAACACTCTCTGATATACCCCGCACTCCTCACTGTAACACTCTGATATACCCCACACCCCACACTGTAACACTCTGATATACCCCACACCCCTCACTGTAACACTGATATACCCCACACCCCTCACTGTAACACTCTCTGATATACCCCTCACCCCTCACTGTAACACTCTGATATACCCCACACCCCTCACTGTAACACTCTGATATACCCCACACACCTCACTATAACACTGATATACCCCACACCCCTCACTGTAACACTGATATACCCCACACCCCTCACTGTAACACTCTGATATACCCCACACCCCTCACTGTAACACTTTCTGATATACCCCACACCCCTCACTGTAACACTCTGATATACCCCACACCCCTCACTGTAACACTCTGATATACCCCACACCCCTCACTGTAACACTCTCTGATATACCCCACACCCCTCACTGTAACACTGATATACCCCACACCCCTCACTGTAACACTGATATACCGCACACCCCTTACTGTAACACCAATATACCCCACACCCCTCACTGTAACACTGATATACCCCACACCTCTCACTGTAACACTCTGATATACCCCACACCCCTCACTGTAACACTGATATACCCCACACCCCTCACTGTAACACTGATATACCCCACACCCCTCACTGTAACACTCTGATATACCCCACACCCCTCACTGTAACACTCTGATATACCCCACACCCCTCACTGTAACAGTCTCTGATATACCCCACACCCCTCACTGTAACATTCTGAGATACCCCACACCCCTCACTGTAACACTCTGATATACCCCACACCCTCACTGTAACACTCTGATATACCCCACACCCCTCACTGTAACACTGATATACCCCACACCCCTCACTGTAACACTCTGATATATCCCTCACCCCACTGTAACACTGATATACCCCACACCCCTCACTGTAACACTCTGATATATCCCTCACCCCTCACTGTAACACTCTCTGATATATCCCACACCCCTCACTGTAACACTATGATATACCCCACACCCCTCACTGTAACACTGATACAACCCACACCCCTCACTGTAACACTGATATACCCCACACCCTCACTGTAACACTGATATACCCCACACCCCTCACTGTAACACGCTGATATACCCCACACCCCTCACTGTAACACTCTGATATACCCCACACCCCTCACTGTAACACTCTGATATATCCCTCACCCCTCACTGTAACACTGATATACCCCACACCCCTCACTGTAACACTCTGATATATCCCTCACCCCTCACTGTAACACTCTCTGATATATCCCACACCCCTCACTGTAACACTATGATATACCCCACACCCCTCACTGTAACACTGATACAACCCACACCCCTCACTGTAACACTGATATACCGCACACCCCTCACTGTAACACTGATATACCCCACACCCCTCACTGTAACACGCTGATATACCCCACACCCCTCACTGTAACACTCTGATATACCCCACACCCCTCACTGTGACACTCTCTGATATACCCCACACCCCTCACTGTAACACTATGATATACCCCACACCCCTCACTGTAACACTGATATAACCCACACCCCTCACTGTAACACACTGATATGACCCACACCCCTCACTGTAACACTATGATATACCCCACACCCCTCACTGTAACACTGATATAACCCACACCCCTCACTGTGACACTCTCTGATATACCCCACACCCCTCACTGTAACACTATGATATACCCCACACCCCTCACTGTAACACTGATATAACCCACACCCCTCACTGTGACACTCTCTGATATATCCCACACCCCTCACTGTAACACTATGATATACCCCACACCCCTCACTGTAACACTGATATAACCCACACCCCTCACTGTAACACACTGATATGACCCACACCCCTCACTGGAACACTGATATATCCCACACCACTCACTGTAACACTCTCTGATATAACCCACACCTCTCACTGTAACACTGATATACTCCACACCCCTCACTGTAACACTCTGATATACCCCACACCCCTCACTGTAACACTCTCTGATATACCCCACACCCCTCACTGTAACACTCTCTGATATACCCCACACCCCTCACTGTAACATTCTGAGATACCCCACACCCCTCACTGTAACACTGATATACCCCACACCCCTCACTGTAACACTCTCTGATATACCCCACACCCCTCACTGTAACACTCTGATATACCCCACACCCCTCACTGTAACACTCTGATATATCCCTCACCCCTCACTGTAACACTCTCTGAAATATCCCACATCCCTCACTGTAACACTATGATATACCCCACACCCCTCACTGTAACACTGATATAACCCACACCCCTCACTGTAACACTCTGATATACCCCACACCCCTCACTGTAACACTCTGATATACCCCACACCCCTCACTGTAACACTGATATACCCCACACCCCTCACTGTAACACTCTGATATATCCCTCACCCCTCACTGTAACACTCTCTGATATATCCCACACCCCTCACTGTAACACTATGATATACCCCACACCCCTCACTGTAACACTGATATACCCCACACCCCTCACTGTAACACTCTGATATACCCCACACCCCTCACTGTAACACTCTGATATATCCCTCACCCCTCACTGTAACACTCTCTGATATATCCCACACCCCTCACTGTAACACTATGATATACCCCACACCCCTCACTGTAACACTGATATAACCCACACCCCTCACTGTAACACTCTGATATACCCCACACCCCTCACTGTAACACTGATATACCCCACACCCCTCACTGTAACACTGATATACCCCACACCCCTCACTGTAACACTGATATACCCCACACCCCTCACTGTAACACTCTGATATACCCCACACCCCTCACTGTAACACTCTCTGATATACCCCACACCCCTCACTGTAACACTATGATATACCCCACACCCCTCACTGTAACACTGATATAACCCACACCCCTCACTGTAACACACTGATATACCCCACACCACTCACTGAAACACTGATATATCCCACACCGCTCACTGTAACACTCTCTGATATAACCCACACCTCTCACTGTAACACTGATATACTCCACACCCCTCACTGTAACACTCTGATATACCCCACACCCCTCACTGTAACACTGATATACCCCACACTCCTCACTGTAACATTCTGATATACCCCACACCCCTCACTGCAACACTGATATACCCCACACCCCTCACTGTAACACTGATATACCCCACACCCCTCACCGTAACACTGATATACCCCACACCCCTCACTGTAACACTCTCTGATATACCCCCACCCCCGTCACTGTAACACTGATATACCCCACACCCCTCACTGCAACACTGATATACCCCACACCCCTCACTGTAACACTGATACACCCCACACCCCTCACTGTAACACTGATATACCCCACACCCCTCACTATAACACTGATATACCCCACACCCCTCACTGTAACACTCGGATATACCCCACATCCCTCACTGTAACACTCTCTGATATACCCCACACCCCTCACTGTAACTCTCTGATATACCCCACACCGCTCACTGTAACACTCTGATATACCCCACACCCCTCACTGTAACACTGATATACCCCACACTGTAACACTCTGATATACCCCACACCCCTCACTGTAACACTCTCTGATATACCCCACACCCCTCACTGTAACTCACTGATATACCTCACACCCCTCACTGTAACACTCTGATAAAACCCACACCCCTCACTGTAACTCACTGATATACCTCACACCCCTCACTGTAACACTCTGATATACCCCACACCCCTCACTGTAACACTCTGATATACCCCACAGCCCTCACTGTAACACTCTGATATACCCCACGCCCCTCACTGTAACACTCTGATATACCCCACACCTCTCACTGTAACACTGATATACCCCACACCCCTCACTGTAACTCACTGATATACCTCACACCCCTCACTGTAACACTCTGATATATCCCACACCCCTCACTATAACACTCTGATATACCCACACCCCTCACTGTAACAATCTGATATACCCCACACCCCTCACTGTAACACTGATATACCCCACACCCCTCACTGTAACACTCTGATATACCCCACACCCCTCACTGTAACACTGATATACCCCACACCCCTCACTGTACACTCTGATATACCCCACACCCCTCACTGTAACACTGATATACCCCACACACCTCACTGTAACACTCTGATATACACCACACTGTAACACTGATATACCCCACACCCCTCACTGTAACACTGATATACCCCACACCCCTCACTGTAACACTCTGATATACCCACACCCCTCACTGTAACACTCTGATATACCCCACACCCCTCACTGTAACACTGATATACCCTACACCGTTCACTGTGACACTGATATACCCTACACCCCTCACTGTAACACTGATATACCCCACACCCCTCACTGTAACACTCTGATATACCCCACACCCCTCACTGTAACACTCTGATATACCCCCACCCCTCACTGTAACACTGATATACTCCACACCCCTCACTGTAACACTGATATACCCCACACCCCTCACTGTAACACTCTGATATACCCCTACCCCTCACTGTAACACTCTGATATATCCCCACCCCTCACTGTAAAACTGATATACCCCACACCCCTCACTGCAACACACTGATATACCCCACACCCCTCACTGTAACACTCTGATATACCCCCACCCCTCACTGCAACACTGATATACCCCACACCCCTCACTGTAACACTGATATACCCCACACCCCTCGCTGTAACACTCTGATATACCCCACACCCCTCACTGTAAGACTGATATACCCCATAACACTCACTGTAACACTGATATACCCCACACCCCTCACTGTAACACTCTGATATACCCCACAGCCCTCACTGTAACACTCTGATATACCCCACGCCCCTCACTGTAACACTCTGATATACCCCACACCTCTCACTGTAACACTGATATACCCCACACCCCTCACTGTAACTCACTGATATACCTCACACCCCTCACTGTAACACTCTGATATATCCCACACCCCTCACTATAACACTCTGATATACCCACACCCCTCACTGTAACAATGTGATATACCCCACACCCCTCACTGTAACACTGATATACCCCACACCCCTCACTGTAACACTCTGATATACCCCACACCCCTCACTGTAACACTGATATACCCCACAACCCTCACTGTACACTCTGATATACCCCACACCCCTCACTGTAACACTGATATACCCCACACACCTCACTGTAACACTCTGATATACACCACACTGTAACACTGATATACCCCACACCCCTCACTGTAACACTGATATACCCCACACCCCTCACTGTAACACTCTGATATACCCACACCCCTCACTGTAACACTCTGATATACCCCACACCCCTCACTGTAACACTGATATACCCTACACCGTTCACTGTGACACTGATATACCCTACACCCCTCACTGTAACACTGATATACCCCACACCCCTCATTGTAACACTCTGATATACCCCACACCCCTCACTGTAACACTCTGATATACCCCCACCCCTCACTGTAACACTGATATACTCCACACCCCTCACTGTAACACTGATATACCCCACACCCCTCACTGTAACACTCTGATATACCCCTACCCCTCACTGTAACACTCTGATATATCCCCACCCCTCACTGTAAAACTGATATACCCCACACCCCTCACTGTAACACACTGATATACCCCACACCCCTCACTGTAACACTCTGATATACCCCCACCCCTCATTGCAACACTGATATACCCCACACCCCTCACTGTAACACTGATATACCCCACACCCCTCGCTGTAACACTCTGATATACCCCACACCCCTCACTGTAAGACTGATATACCCCATAACACTCACTGTAACACTGATATACCCCACACCCCTCACTGTAACACTCTGATAAACCCCACACTCCTCACTGTAACACTCTGATATACCCCACACCCCTCACTGTAACACCCTCTGATATACCCCTCACCCCTCACTGTAACACTCTGATATACCCCACACCCCTCACTGTAACACTCTGATATACCTAATACCCCTCACTGTGACACAGAAATACCCCACACCCCTCACTGACACTGATACAACCCACACCCCTCACTGTAGCACTGATATACCCCACACCCCTCACTGTAACTCTCTGATATATCCCACAGCCCTCACTGTAACACTCTCTGATATACCCCACAACCCTCACTGTAACACTCTGATATACCCCACACCCCTCACTGTAACACTCTGATATACCCCACACCCCTCACTGTAACTCTCTGATATATCCCACAGCCCTCACTGTAACACTGATATACCCCACACCCCTCACTGTAACACTGATATACACCGCACCCCTCACTGTAACACTGATATACCCCACACCCCTTACTGTAACTCTCTGATATATCCCACAGCCCTCACTGTAACACTCTCTGATATACCCCACAACCCTCACTGTAACACTCTGATATACCCCACACCCCTCACTGTAACACTCTGATATACCCCACACCCCTCACTGACACTGATATAACCCACACCCCTCACTGTAACACTGATATACCCCACACCCCTCATTGTAACACTGATATACCCCACACCCCTCACTGTAACACTCTGATATACCCCACACCCCTCAGTATAACACTCTGATATACCCCACACCCCTCACTGTAACACTCTGATACACCCCACACCCCTCACTGTAACACTCTCATATACCCCACACCCCTCACTATAACACACTGATATACCCACACCCCTCACTGTAACACTCTCTGATATCCCCCACACCCCTCACTGTAACACTCTCTGAAATACCGCACACCCCTCACTGTAACACTCTGATATACCCCACACCCCTTACTGTAACACTCTGATATACCCCACACCCCTCACTGTAACACTGATACACCCCACACCCCTCACTGTAACACTCTCTGATATACCCCACACCCCTCACTGTAATACTCTCTGATATACCCGACACCCCTCACTGTAACACTCTGATATACCCCACACACCTCACTGTAACACTCTGATATACCCCACACCCCTCACTGTAACACTCTGATATACCCCACACCCCTCACTGTAACACTCTGATATACCCCACACCCCTCACTGTAACACCCTGATATACCCCACACCCCTCACTGTAACACACTGATATACCCCACACCCCTCACTGTAACACTCTGATATACCCCACACCCTTCACTGTAACCCTCTGATATACCCCATACCCCTCACTGTAACACTCTCTGATAAACCCAACACCCCTGACTGTAACACTCTGATATACCCCACACCCCTCACTGTAACACTGATATACCCCACACCCCTCACTGTAACACTCTGATATATCCCTCACCCCTCACTGTAACACTCTCTGATATATCCCACACCCCTCACTGTAACACTCTGATATACCCCACACCCCTCACTGTGACACTCTCTGATATACCCCACACCCCTCACTGTAACACTATGATATACCCCACACCCCTCACTGTAACACTGATATAACCCACACCCCTCACTGTAACACACTGATATGACCCACACCCCTCACTGTAACACTATGATATACCCCACACCCCTCACTGTAACACTGATATAACCCACACCCCTCACTGTGACACTCTCTGATATACCCCACACCCCTCACTGTAACACTATGATATACCCCACACCGCTCACTGTAACACTGATATAACCCACACCCCTCACTGTGACACTCTCTGATATATCCCACACCCCTCACTGTAACACTATGATATACCCCACACCCCTCACTGTAACACTGATATAACCCACACCCCTCACTGTAACACACTGATATGACCCACACCCCTCACTGGAACACTGATATATCCCACACCACTCACTGTAACACTCTCTGATATAACCCACACCTCTCACTGTAACACTGATATACTCCACACCCCTCACTGTAACACTCTGATATACCCCACACCCCTCACTGTAACACTCTCTGATATACCCCACACCCCTCACTGTAACACTCTCTGATATACCCCACACCCCTCACTGTAACATTCTGAGATACCCCACACCCCTCACTGTAACACTGATATGCCCCACACCCCTCACTGTAACACTCTCTGATATACCCCACACCCCTCACTGTAACACTCTGATATACCCCACACCCCTCACTGTAACACTCTGATATATCCCTCACCCCTCACTGTAACACTCTCTGAAATATCCCACATCCCTCACTGTAACACTATGATATACCCCACACCCCTCACTGTAACACTGATATAACCCACACCCCTCACTGTAACACTCTGATATACCCCACACCCCTCACTGTAACACTCTGATATACCCCACACCCCTCACTGTAACACTGATATACCCCACACCCCTCACTGTAACACTCTGATATATCCCTCACCCCTCACTGTAACACTCTCTGATATATCCCACACCCCTCACTGTAACACTATGATATACCCCACACCCCTCACTGTAACACTGATATACCCCACACCCCTCACTGTAACACTCTGATATACCCCACACCCCTCACTGTAACACTCTGATATATCCCTCACCCCTCACTGTAACACTCTCTGATATATCCCACACCCCTCACTGTAACACTATGATATACCCCACACCCCTCACTGTAACACTGATATAACCCACACCCCTCACTGTAACACTCTGATATACCCCACACCCCTCACTGTAACACTGATATACCCCACACCCCTCACTGTAACACTGATATACCCCACACCCCTCACTGTAACACTGATATACCCCACACCCCTCACTGTAACACTCTGATATACCCCACACCCCTCACTGTAACACTCTCTGATATACCCCACACCCCTCACTGTAACACTATGATATACCCCACACCCCTCACTGTAACACTGATATAACCCACACCCCTCACTGTAACACACTGATATACCCCACACCACTCACTGAAACACTGATATATCCCACACCGCTCACTGTAACACTCTCTGATATAACCCACACCTCTCACTGTAACACTGATATACTCCACACACCTCACTGTAACACTCTGATATACCCCACACCCCTCACTGTAACACTGATATACCCCACACTCCTCACTGTAACATTCTGATATACCCCACACCCCTCACTGCAACACTGATATACCCCACACCCCTCACTGTAACACTGATATACCCCACACCCCTCACCGTAACACTGATATACCCCACACCCCTCACTGTAACACTCTCTGATATACCCCCACCCCCGTCACTGTAACACTGATATACCCCACACCCCTCACTGCAACACTGATATACCCCACACCCCTCACTGTAACACTGATACACCCCACACCCCTCACTGTAACACTGATATACCCCACACCCCTCACTATAACACTGATATACCCCACACCCCTCACTGTAACACTCGGATATACCCCACATCCCTCACTGTAACACTCTATGATATACCCCACACCCCTCACTGTAACTCTCTGATATACCCCACACCCCTCACTGTAACACTGATATACCCCACACTGTAACACTCTGATATACCCCACACCCCTCACTGTAACACTCTGATAAAACCCACACCCCTCACTGTAACTCACTGATATACCTCACACCCCTCACTGTAACACTCTGATATACCCCACACCCCTCACTGTAACACTCTGATATACCCCACACCCCTCACTGTAACACTCTGATATACCCCACAGCCCTCACTGTAACACTCTGATATACCCCACGCCCCTCAATGTAACACTCTGATATACCCCACACCTCTCACTGTAACACTGATATACCCCACACCCCTCACTGTAACTCACTGATATACCTCACACCCCTCACTGTAACACTCTGATATATCCCACACCCCTCACTATAACACTCTGATATACCCACACCCCTCACTGTAACAATCTGATATACCCCACACCCCTCACTGTAACACTGATATACCCCACACCCCTCACTGTAACACTCTGATATACCCCACACCCCTCACTGTAACACTGATATACCCCACACCCCTCACTGTACACTCTGATATAACCCACACCCCTCACTGTAACACTGATATACCCCACACACCTCACTGTAACACTCTGATATACACCACACTGTAACACTGATATACCCCACACCCCTCACTGTAACACTGATATACCCCACACCCCTCACTGTAACACTCTGATATACCCACACCCCTCACTGTAACACTCTGATATACCCCACACCCCTCACTGTAACACTGATATACCCTACACCGTTCACTGTGACACTGATATACCCTACACCCCTCACTGTAACACTGATATACCCCACACCCCTCACTGTAACACTCTGATATACCCCACACCCCTCACTGTAACACTCTGATATACCCCCACCCCTCACTGTAACACTGATATACTCCACACCCCTCACTGTAACACTGATATACCCCACACCCCTCACTGTAACACTCTGATATACCCCTACCCCTCACTGTAACACTCTGATATATCCCCACCCCTCACTGTAAAACTGATATACCCCACACCCCTCACTGCAACACACTGATATACCCCACACCCCTCACTGTAACACTCTGATATACCCCCACCCCTCACTGCAACACTGATATACCCCACACCCCTCACTGTAACACTGATATACCCCACACCCCTCGCTGTAACACTCTGATATACCCCACACCCCTCACTGTAAGACTGATATACCCCATAACACTCACTGTAACACTGATATACCCCACACCCCTCACTGTAACACTCTGATATACCCCACAGCCCTCACTGTAACACTCTGATATACCCCACGCCCCTCACTGTAACACTCTGATATACCCCACACCTCTCACTGTAACACTGATATACCCCACACCCCTCACTGTAACTCACTGATATACCTCACACCCCTCACTGTAACACTCTGATATATCCCACACCCCTCACTATAACACTCTGATATACCCACACCCCTCACTGTAACAATGTGATATACCCCACACCCCTCACTGTAACACTGATATACCCCACACCCCTCACTGTAACACTCTGATATACCCCACACCCCTCACTGTAACACTGATATACCCCACACCCCTCACTGTACACTCTGATATACCCCACACCCCTCACTGTAACACTGATATACCCCACACACCTCACTGTAACACTCTGATATACACCACACTGTAACACTGATATACCCCACACCCCTCACTGTAACACTGATATACCCCACACCCCTCACTGTAACACTCTGATATACCCACACCCCTCACTGTAACACTCTGATATACCCCCCACACCCCTCACTGTAACACTGATATACCCTACACCGTTCACTGTGACACTGATATACCCTACACCCCTCACTGTAACACTGATATACCCCACACCCCTCACTGTAACACTCTGATATACCCCACACCCCTCACTGTAACACTCTGATATACCCCCACCCCTCACTGTAACACTGATATACTCCACACCCCTCACTGTAACACTGATATACCCCACACCCCTCACTGTAACACTCTGATATACCCCTACCCCTCACTGTAACACTCTGATATATCCCCACCCCTCACTGTAAAACTGATATACCCCACACCCCTCACTGCAACACACTGATATACCCCACACCCCTCACTGTAACACTCTGATATACCTCCACCCCTCACTGCAACACTGATATACCCCACACCCCTCACTGTAACACTGATATACCCCACACCCCTCGCTGTAACACTCTGATATACCCCACACCCCTCACTGTAAGACTGATATACCCCATAACACTCACTGTAACACTGATATACCCCACACCCCTCACTGTAACACTCTGATATACCCCACAGCCCTCACTGTAACACTCTGATATACCCCACGCCCCTCACTGTAACACTCTGATATACCCCACACCTCTCACTGTAACACTGATATACCCCACACCCCTCACTGTAACTCACTGATATACCTCACACCCCTCACTGTAACACTCTGATATATCCCACACCCCTCACTATAACACTCTGATATACCCACACCCCTCACTGTAACAATGTGATATACCCCACACCCCTCACTGTAACACTGATATACCCCACACCCCTCACTGTAACACTCTGATATACCCCACACCCCTCACTGTAACACTGATATACCCCACACCCCTCACTGTACACTCTGATATACCCCACACCCCTCACTGTAACACTGATATACCCCACACACCTCACTGTAACACTCTGATATACACCACACTGTAACACTGATATACCCCACACCCCTCACTGTAACACTGATATACCCCACACCCCTCACTGTAACACTCTGATATACCCACACCCCTCACTGTAACACTCTGATATACCCCACACCCCTCACTGTAACACTGATATACCCTACACCGTTCACTGTGACACTGATATACCCTACACCCCTCACTGTAACACTGATATACCCCACACCCCTCACTGTAACACTCTGATATACCCCACACCCCTCACTGTAACACTCTGATATACCCCCACCCCTCACTGTAACACTGATATACTCCACACCCCTCACTGTAACACTGATATACCCCACACCCCTCACTGTAACACTCTGATATACCCCTACCCCTCACTGTAACACTCTGATATATCCCCACCCCTCACTGTAAAACTGATATACCCCACACCCCTCACTGTAACACACTGATATACCCCACACCCCTCACTGTAACACTCTGATATACCCCCACCCCTCATTGCAACACTGATATACCCCACACCCCTCACTGTAACACTGATATACCCCACACCCCTCGCTGTAACACTCTGATATACCCCACACCCCTCACTGTAAGACTGATATACCCCATAACACTCACTGTAACACTGATATACCCCACACCCCTCACTGTAACACTCTGATAAACCCCACACTCCTCACTGTAACACTCTGATATACCCCACACCCCTCACTGTAACACCCTCTGATATACCCCTCACCCCTCACTGTAACACTCTGATATACCCCACACCCCTCACTGTAACACTCTGATATACCTAATACCCCTCACTGTGACACAGAAATACCCCACACCCCTCACTGACACTGATACAACCCACACCCCTCACTGTAGCACTGATATACCCCACACCCCTCACTGTAACTCTCTGATATATCCCACAGCCCTCACTGTAACACTCTCTGATATACCCCACAACCCTCACTGTAACACTCTGATATACCCCACACCCCTCACTGTAACACTCTGATATACCCCACACCCCTCACTGTAACTCTCTGATATATCCCACAGCCCTCACTGTAACACTGATATACCCCACACCCCTCACTGTAACACTGATATACACCGCACCCCTCACTGTAACACTGATATACCCCACACCCCTCACTGTAACTCTCTGATATATCCCACAGCCCTCGCTGTAACACTCTCTGATATACCCCACAACCCTCACTGTAACACTCTGATATACCCCACACCCCTCACTGTAACACTCTGATATACCCCACACCCCTCACTGACACTGATATAACCCACACCCCTCACTGTAACACTGATATACCCCACACCCCTCATTGTAACACTGATATACCCCACACCCCTCACTGTAACACTCTGATATACCCCACACCCCTCAGTATAACACTCTGATATACCCCACACCCCTCACTGTAACACTCTGATACACCCCACACCCCTCACTGTAACACTCTCATATACCCCACACCCCTCACTATAACACACTGATATACCCACACCCCTCACTGTAACACTCTCTGATATCCCCCACACCCCTCACTGTAACACTCTCTGAAATACCGCACACCCCTCACTGTAACACTCTGATATACCCCACACCCCTTACTGTAACACTCTGATATACCCCACACCCCTCACTGTAACACTGATACACCCCACACCCCTCACTGTAACACTCTCTGATATACCCCACACCCCTCACTGTAATACTCTCTGATATACCCGACACCCCTCACTGTAACACTCTGATATACCCCACACACCTCACTGTAACACTCTGATATACCCCACACCCCTCACTGTAACACTCTGATATACCCCACACCCCTCACTGTAACACTCTGATATACCCCACACCCCTCACTGTAACACCCTGATATACCCCACACCCCTCACTGTAACACACTGATATACCCCACACCCCTCACTGTAACACTCTGATATACCCCACACCCTTCACTGTAACCCTCTGATATACCCCATACCCCTCACTGTAACACTCTCTGATAAACCCAACACCCCTGACTGTAACACTCTGATATACCCCACACCCCTCACTGTAACACTGATATACCCCACACCCCTCACTGTAACACTCTGATATACCCCACACCCCTCACTGTAACACTGATATACCCCACACCCCTCACTGTACACTCTGATATACCCCACACACCTCACTGTAACACTGATATACCCCACACACCTCACTGTAACACTCTGATATACACCACACTGTAACACTGATATACCCCACACCCCTCACGGTAACACTGATATACCCCACACCCCTCACTGTAACACTGATATACCCCACACCCCTCACTGTAACACTCTGATATACCCCACACCCCTCACTGTAACACTGATATACCCCCACCCCTCACTGTAACACTGATATACCCCACACCCCTCACTGTAACACTGATATACCCCACACCCCTCACTGTAACACTCTGATATACCCCTACCCCTCACTGTAACACTCTGATATATCCCCACCCCTCACTGTAACACTGATATACCCCACACCCCTCACTGTAACACACTGATATACCCCACACCCCTCACTGTAACACTCTGATATACCCCCACCCCTCACTGTAACACTGATATACCCCACACCCCTCACTGTAACACTGATATACCCCACACCCCTCACTGTAACACTCTGATATACCCCACACCCCTCACTGTAACACTGATATACCCCACACCCCTCACTGTAACACTCTGATATACCCCACACCCCTCACTGTAACACCCTGATATACCCCACACCCCTCACTGTAACACACTGATATACCCCACACCCCTCACTGTAACACTCTGATATACCCCACACCCTTCACTGTAACCCTCTGATATACCCCATACCCCTCACTGTAACACTCTCTGATAAACCCAACACCCCTGACTGTAACACTCTGATATACCCCACACCCCTCACTGTAACACTGATATACCCCACACCCCTCACTGTAACACTCTGATATACCCCACACCCCTCACTGTAACACTGATATACCCCACACCCCTCACTGTACACTCTGATATACCCCACACACCTCACTGTAACACTGATATACCCCACACACCTCACTGTAACACTCTGATATACACCACACTGTAACACTGATATACCCCACACCCCTCACGGTAACACTGATATACCCCACACCCCTCACTGTAACACTGATATACCCCACACCCCTCACTGTAACACTCTGATATACCCCACACCCCTCACTGTAACACTGATATACCCCCACCCCTCACTGTAACACTGATATACCCCACACCCCTCACTGTAACACTGATATACCCCACACCCCTCACTGTAACACTCTGATATACCCCTACCCCTCACTGTAACACTCTGATATATCCCCACCCCTCACTGTAACACTGATATACCCCACACCCCTCACTGTAACACACTGATATACCCCACACCCCTCACTGTAACACTCTGATATACCCCCACCCCTCACTGTAACACTGATATACCCCACACCCCTCACTGTAACACTGATATACCCCACACCCCTCACTGTAACACTCTGATATACCCCACACCCCTCACTGTAACACTGATATACCCCACACCCCTCACTGTAACACTCTGATATACCCCACACCCCTCACTGTAACACTGATATACCCCATAACACTCACTGTAACACTGATATACCCCACACCCCTCACTGTAACACTCTGATATACCCCACACCCCTCACTGTAACACTCTGATATACCCCACACCCCTCACTGTAACACTCTGATATACCCCACACCCCTCACTGTAACACCCTGATATTCCCCACACCCCTCACTGTAACACACTGATATACCCCACACCCCTCACTGTAACACTCTGATATACCCCACACCCTTCACTGTAACCCTCTGATATACCCCACACCCCTCACTGTAACACTCTGATATACCCCTCACCCCTCACTGTAACACTCTGATATACCCCACACCCCTCACTGTAACACTCTGATATACCTAATACCCCTCACTGTGACACAGAAATACCCCACACCCCTCACTGACACTGATACAACCCACACCCCTCACTGTAGCACTGATATACCCCACACCCCTCACTGTAACTCTCTGATATATCCCACAGCCCTCACTGTAACACTCTCTGATATACCCCACAACCCTCACTGTAACACTCTGATATACCCCACACCCCTCACTGTAACACTCTGATATACCCCACACCCCTCACTGTAACACTGATATACCCCACACCCCTCATTGTAACACTGATATACCCCACGCCCCTCACTGTAACACTCTGATATACCCCACACCCCTCAGTATAACACTCTGATATACCCCACACCCCTCACTGTAACACTCTGATACACCCCACACCCCTCACTGTAACACTCTCATATACCCCATACCCCTCACTATAACACACTGATATACCCACACCCCTCACTGTAACACTCTCTGATATCCCCCACACCCCCCACTGTAACACTCTCTGAAATACCGCACACCCCTCACTGTAACACTCTGATATACCCCACACCCCTCACTGTAACACTCTGATATACCCCACACCCCTCACTGTAACACTGATATACCCCACACCCCTCACTGTAACACTCTCTGATATACCCACACCCCTCACTGTAATACTCTCTGATATACCCGACACCCCTCACTGTAACACTCTGATATACCCCACACCCCTCACTTTAACACTCTGATATACCCCACACCCCTCACTGTAACACTCTGATATACCCCACACCCCTCACTTTAACACTCTGATATACCCCACACCCCTCACTGTAACACTCTGATATACCCCACACCCCTCACTGTAACACTCTGATATACCCCACACCCCTCACTGTAACACCCTGATATACCCCACACCCCTCACTGTAACACACTGATATACCCCACACCCCTCACTGTAACACTCTGATATACCCCACACCCTTCACTGTAACACTCCGATATACCCCATACCCCTCACTGTAACACTCTCTGATAAACCCAACACCCCTCACTGTAACACTCTGATATACCCCACACCCCTCACTGTAACACTCTGATATACCCCACACACCTCACTGTAACACTCTGATATATCCCACACCACTCACTGTAACACACTGATATACCTCACACCCCTCACTGTAACACTCTCTGATATACCCCACACCCCTCACTGTAACACTCTGATATACCCCACACCCCTCACTGTAACACACTGATATAACCCACACCCCTCACTGTAACACTGATATACCCAACACCCCTCACTGTAACACTCTGATATACCCCACACCCCTCACTGTAACACTCTCTGATATACTCCACACCCCTCACTGTAACACTGATATACCCCACACCCCTCACTGTAACACTGATATACCCCACACCCCTCACTGTAACACTGATATACCCCACAGCCCTCACTGTAACACTCTGATATACCCCACACCCCTCACTGTAACACTCTGATATACCCCACACCCCTCACTGTAACACTCCCTGATATACCCCACAGCCCTCACTGTAACACTCTCTGATATACCCCACACCCCTGCAACTGCCCCATCCCATCTCCCCAGCCCCTGCCTCAGGCCCGGACTTACCTCAAAGTTGATGTCCCCGCAGCAGTTGCAGGCGAAGCAGGGCCCCACGATTCTCAGGACCGTCTCTCTCTCCACATCCTGGACGGAGAACTTGGGCAGGCAGGGGTGCCATGTCTGTTTGATGTAGCCAATGGTGTTCCCAGGGGGTGACTGCACCTCCAGCTGCAGGGAGAGAGAGAGAGAGCGCTCTTTAAAGGCGGCCTTCCGAACAGGCCTTACGGTCATGGGTCAGGGAGCAAGGAACGACAGTGTGCCAGTTGGGTCAAAGTGATTCCCCACCCAGTTGAATGACCCCCCCTGACACCAGCGATGGTGACTGTTGAAAATGGCCACTTTTCCTCACGGGCTCCTGTGGGATTCGTAATTCCTATTCGAACAGGCCCTGGGCCCGATCTTAAAAAAGATCCCATGGCACCCATTTGAAGGGTTGCTGGGGGTGGGGAGGCGAGGGAGGAGGATGGGGGAGGGGAGGGAGAGGTGTGGCCATTGAATGATAGCGTCAAAGAAGCCCGCGCAGCCCATCCCACCTGTTCCGACCTCCCAAGGCACCCACGCTCAGTCCGTCACTCTGGTCTCCAAGCCGGGAAGGTTCTAGACACCCGTTCGTTCTTCTCCCGGTGCTGGAGGGCCGAAGGCTTCTCCCTGGCCTGTGGCAAATGCTTATCCGCGCAACGGACGTCACCCAAACAGGTTATTGGTTGGGATCCTGCTGTGCTGAAGATTAGCTGCTTGTGTTGCCGACATCACAGCCATGGCCACATTCATTCTTTAGAAAAGCACCCCACTGGCTGCAAAACCTGCCAATCAGGAGCGGGTGGTGGGCATTCGGCCCCTCGAGCCTGCTCCACCATGGAATACAATCACAGCTGATCGGATTGTGACCCCCCCCCCCGGTAACCTTTCACCTCCCAGTAACCTTTCACCTCCCGGCAATCTTTCACCTCCCGGTAACCTTTCACCCGATCAAGCATCAATCCGCCTCGGCCTTCAAAATATTCCAAGATTCGGCCTCCGCCGCCATTTTGAGGAAGAGAGTTCTGGAGACCCGTGGCCGTCTGAGAGAAAATATTTCTCCTCACCTCCGTCTCAAATGGGCGGCCTCAGGTCCTGAGCTGGCGGCAGGTGCTAGGTAAATGCAAGACTTCCTTCACCCTGCTCCCTCCCCCATAGCGTCTGTCAAATTCCCCCCACACACACAACCACCCCCGCCCAGCCCCACCCGTAACATAGAATTTACAGTGCAGAAGGAGGCCATTCGGCCCATCGAGACTGCACCCTACCCAAGGTCAACACCTCCACCCTATCCCCGTAACCCCACCCAACATAAAGGGCAATTTTGGACACTAAGGGCAATTTATCACGGCCTATCCACCTAACCTGCACATTTTTGGACTGCGGGAGGAAACCGGAGCACCCGGAGGAAACCCACACACACACGGGGGGAGGACGCGCAGACTCCGCACAGACAGTGACCCAAGCCGGGAATCGAACCTGGGACCCTGGAGCTGGGAAACAATTGTGCTATCCACAATGCTACCGTGCAATGCTACCCTCTTCAAGCATTGACCCAATTCCCCCTTTTGAAACGCCTTATCGATTCAGCTACTGCTGACCTTTAACCCAGGGGCTTCCAGATCCCAACAACTCGCTGCGTTTAAAAAGAAAATAAATCTCCGCCCCTCCCCTTCTGCCTCTTTCCCTGGTTCCCTTTAATCCGTTTCCCTCCGGTTATCAATCCCACGGCTGTATTATAATCAGTTTCTCCTTATTCACACTTAACCCTTCAACTGAGCACCTCGATTAAAATCTCCTTCATTTTTTTTTAAAATTTGGTCCCGGGTGTTGCCCGTCCCTAATTGCCCCTCGAACGGAGTGGGTGTCGCTCAGCCATTTCCGAAGGGCAGTTAAAAGAGTCAAGCAAATGGTTGTGGGGTCTGGAGTCACATGTAGGCCCGATCGGGGTTAAGGACGACAGATTTACCTCCCCGAAGGGGAACCAGACGGGCTTTGAATGACAATCCACAACGGTCATCATTAAATGTTTAACCGAGGGAACATAAAATACAGTTCAGGGTGCCACCGGGGCACAGTGGGCTAGCACCAAGCGCCAGGGAACCGGGTTCAATTCGCAGCCTTGGGTGGCTGTCTGTGTGGAGTTTGCACCCTCTCCCCCTGCGCGGGTCTCCTCCGGGTGCTCCGGTGTCCTCCCAGAGTCCAAAGATGTGCAGGTTAGGTGGATTGGCCGTGCTAGAATTGCCCCTTAAGTGTCCAAAGATGTGCAGGTTAGGTGGGGGTTATGGCGGGGGAGTGGGCCTAGGTAGGGCGCTCTTTCAGGGGGCCGGTGCAGATTCGATGGACCGAATGGCCTCCTTCCGCACTGCAGAGATTCCATGATTCTAGGAGTTCAACCTGGTCAAATCCCAGTAATACTGGTACCAGTAAGTTGCATTTTCAGGTTTCCCAGGCAACTTCGGACACCTTTTATTGGTTTCCCCTACATTTTGTGGGTTTGACAGGCCTCAGTGTGAGCCAGGGTGAGACAGTGCGTATTCTTGTTTTTGTTCGCTGAGTAAGGAGCCTCTCGCCAGCTGCAAACCTGCTGAACCTGGCCTACTGGTGTGGCCCTTTGATGAAGCCAGGATTCCCCTCAGGGAAGCCGAGGTGTGGCTCACCGATCTCGGCCCAGACAGGGGGGGTCTGGGCTGCGAGTTCACCGGGCGCCCAGCTCCGAGGTTGAGACGCACTGTTGCGGTGAGGGAGAAGCTGGAATTGAGCGGATGAGTCACTCCGTGTAGGCCCCACCTAGTAACCGGTTTGGAAAGAATGCGACCGTGGGCTGCACCCACCCCAAAATCTCAATTGTCTATTTGCCCTGTCGCCCGACACTGGAAAAGACACACACACACACACAAAAGAAAAATCTAACCGTCGAAGGTGGGCTCACAACTGCGGCCTAGTGGGGAGAAATTGCAGTCTCAAGGCTGTAGGCCCGAGTCCCACCCCAGGGCCCTCCGGCGCGGTTACCGAGGGGGGGGGGGGCGCCGTGCCACTTGGGGTCTTTCTGATGGGGGATCGAAGCGAGGGCCTACTGCCCGAGATGGATGTTTCAAATAAACTCGGCGGGGAGGTGGGGTAGTTTCTCCTGTGGCCAATATTTATCCGTCGACCAAAATACTTTCGTCACATTGCTGTTTGTGGGAGTTTCCTGTGTGCAAATCGGCTGCCCGGTTTACAACACTCCCCCAAAAAATAAGGAGTTTTGAGAGACTTAGATGTTGCAGAGACTGTTGTGGAATCTTGCTTTGCATCGAAACTTGCTGTCCCATGATGCAGGCCCGATCTGGCCAACTAAATCTAAAGGTTTAACGCTTCTGGTACGTCTCAATGGAAGAGAGAGAAAGGCTGCAGAGATTCAAACAGCAACGTTCAGAGCATACGAGGGCCCATTCCGCCCGTCTGTGCCCGATTTAGACAAATCCTTAAAACCGACCTCTTAAGTGACCTAGTTTTCGGGCCTCTGCCATGGAATCGCTTTTGGCGGTGGCGGGTGCCAAATTCTGCTCGACCTCAAGAGCCACTTTGCCTGCGTCACACGAGGGCGCGACGCAAACGCGAAGGTTTCCCGTTGAGGTTTGTCACCGCCTATGTAAACGTGTCACGCCGTGATTACGCCCTCCCGGCAGCGGGTGGCGCTGCAGGTGCCTGGGCGTTCAGGCGAGTGGGCAGACCCCCTTTGCGCGCCGCCCGATCGAGGCCCAGGCGGTGCCCATAAACATCCCCCCCCCCCACCCCAATCATACCCACCTCTTGGAGGCAACAGGGGAACCAGCAGCTGACGCACTTGAAGGGTCGCACCAGGTGGATGACCTCTCTGTCTGTGTTGTCCATCAGCTTCATGTTGAAATAGCGCAGCGAGCCACAGCAATTCCTCGTACAGCAGTCACTCTTCTCCTTGGCGCTGTAGATCTTCTGACCCAGGCTGTTCTTGACCACATACTTATTCTTGGTCTCAAAACTGAAGAGAGCTGGAAGAGTGCAGGTCAGAACCGTTACGAGTGGGGCCGTCTTAGATTCGTAGAGTTTTGTAGCCCAGAAAGAGGCCCTACGGCCCATCGAGTCTGCACCGCCCCTGAAAGAGTGCCCAACCTTGGCCCACTCCCACCGCCCTATCCCCCTAACCCCATCTAACCTTTGGACGCTAAGGGACAATGTAGCGCGGCCAATCCACCTAACCCTGCACATCTTTGGACTGTGGGAGGAAACTGGGGCACCCGGAGGAAACCCACGCAGACGCGGGGGGGGGAACGTGCAGACTCCACACGGACAGTCGCCCGAGGCCGGAATCGACCCCGGGTCCCTGGCGCCGTGAGGCATCGGCACTAACCCACCGCGCCACCGTGTTGCCCAGCTGCCTTCCCATCTTAAATTTTTCAAAAGCGGCGCTGGCTCAGGATCTCAACTCCTTCATTCAAGGGCCCAAGTGCCCAGATGTCCCACTTCAGCACGAACCGGGGGTCCTGTCCCAAAGACCTCATTCTTCAGTAATGGGCCTTGAGGCCAGGATCTCGCTCCAACATCAAACACAAGGGATAGGAGCAGGAATGTCCAGAGATCCCCTGGTTAAGTGGGGTTACGAGAGTCGGGCGGACGAGGGGGACCGGGTAGGGTGCTCTTTCAGGGGGTCGGTGCAGGCCCGATGGGCCCGAATTGCCTCCTTCTGCAAGGTGGGGATTCTAGGAGCAGGCCATTTGGCTCCGCGACCATGACTGCACCAATTGCGGCCTCAACTCCACTTTCCTGTCCCCCCACCCCCCCCCCCCCCCACCCACCCCACCCACCCACCACGAACCCCGACCCCCCTTGGCTATCAACGATAGATCTAGCTCAGTGACCCTCGACCTCCACTGCCCCCCCCCCGAGGAAGAGAATTGCACAGACTCACGACCCTCTGGGAGAAAACATTTCTCCTCATCCCAGTCTTAAATGCGAGGCCTATAATTTGGAAACCGCACCCCACCCCGGTTCTAGATTCCCCCCCCTCCCCCCCTCACGAGAAGGAAACATCCACTCGCTTGTCAAATCCCCCTCCGGATCTCATGTGTGAATAAGGTGGCCTCTCATTCTTCGAAACTCCAACGGGTTCAGGCCCAATTTGCTCAACCTTCCCTTCATAAGTGAGCCCCTTTGATCCCAGGATCCGGCCTAGTCAGCCTTCCCTGGCCTGCTCCGAAAGAGGGACCCCGAACCTGGCCACGTCGTTAATGAGCTCTTACCCGATGGATCTGACCCCGCCCACTCGCCAGAAGGCCCAAGTCCCTGCGGCGCCGCCGCTGCCGGGAGGGCGTAATCACGGGCGTGACCACCGGGGGTCCCAACCCATCACCTTAAGGGCCACTTCCACCCCACCCCGGGTCCTCCCTCGATGGTGAACCCGCAAGGGACCGTGCTTGTTGCCATGACAACCGGCCCCAGTAATTGAGAGCGGTGCGCTAGAGTTCTGTACCCCTACCCCACCCCCCACCCCCACCCCCGGCACGTCTGGTGGCCTATCGGGTAGCAAGACCCACCTCCCCCTCCCCCTCCCCCTCCATCATGGCTCATTCCCTTCCGACCGAGAGAGAGGCTCTGAGAGACACTGGATGAGGCCTAGGCCCAGGCGGGTGAGAGGGGAGAGCCTGGGACCCCCCCTGCCGCGTCAGGGGACAATCGGGGATGGGGCGGCAAACGCCAATGACGCCCCCCCACTCCACCCCCCCCCCCCCCTCCCCCCCCATCGCCTGAAGGGGTAGGAAAGAAAAGACTTTGCGTTCGATCAGCTTACCTTCCACTATCTCCACCTTCTGATGGATCAGGACTTGGTCAATCTGCGGACAAAGCAGACCACGGTTGAATACAGAAGCCTGGAGAAGGCCCCAGCCCCTTGAGAGGGTGCGCCAGCTCGCCCGCCCCACCAATTTGCCCCCTCCCTGCTCACGATCCGACAAGCCCCTCTCGCCCATTACTGCCCCATAACCAAGCTCCCGACCTGACTAATCCTTGCATCGTCGAGAGAGGGAGAGAGAATGGAGGCTCCTCATCAAGAGGCTCAAAATGGTCAATGGGTTGTGAAATTGGTGTGGGGGCGAAGAGCACAGCGCGGAATTACCAGCCCCATCCCGAATCCCATAAATTCCTGTGGAATCCAAAAATCTACCGACCTCAAGTCGGGAATATAATCAACCACTAAACTCCCTCCATCCTCTGCCATAAAGAATCCCAACTCCCGGAAGAAATTTCTCCACAAAGAACAAAAAAAAAAGCACAGCACAGGAACAGGCCCTTCGGCCCTCCAAGCCCGTGCCGACCATGCTGCCCGACTAAACTACAATCTTCCACACTTCCTGGGTCCGTATCCCTCTATTCCCATCCTATTCATGTATTTGTCAAGATGCCCCTTAAATGTCACTATCGTCCCTGCTTCCACCACCTCCTCCGGCAGCGAGTTCCAGGCACCCACTACCCTCTGTGTAAAAAACTTGCCTCGTACATCTCCTCTAAACCTTGCCCCTCTCACGTTATACCGATGCCCCCTAGTAATTGACCCCTCTACCCCGGGGAAAAGCCTCTGACTGTCCACTCTGTCTATGCCCCTCATAATTTTGTAGACCTCTATCAGGTCGCCCCTCAACCTCCGTCGTTCCAGTGAGAACAAGCCGAGTTTATTCAACCGCTCCTCATAGCTAATGCCCTCCATACCAGGCAACATTCTGGTAAATCTCTTCTGCACCCTCTCTAAAGCCTCTACATCCTTCTGGTAGCTGTTATGGGCCAGGGTTTAGAGAACCCCAAAGTGTATCATGGAGTTCACCTGACCCACAACTTTTACTAGATTGTGGTATGGGGAGCACACGGCCCACTCTCCAGGTGTGGGACAGCAGAAATGGAAAAGTATTTTTTAAAGCAAAACAATGGCCGCAATTCTCCCATCGGGAGACTAAGTGCCGACGCTGGAGTGAAAACCGGAGTGTTTCACTCCGGCGTCGGAGGCCGTTCCCAGCCCCCTATTCTCCCGCCCCCGGGGGGCTAGGAGCGGCGCCGCGTCATTTACGCGCGCCGGGCTTTGGCGGCGCGCAAAAGCGGCGCCGCGTAAATGACGCGACCGGCGCCGCGTAAATGACGTGACCCGCGCATGCGCGGTTGCCGTCCTCCCCGCGGCCGCCCCGCAAGACGATGTCGGATGGATCTTGCGGGGCGGCGGAGGAAAGGAGGTCCTCCTTCAGAGAGGCCGGCCCGCCGATCGGTGGGCACGGGCCAGACCCCTTTTGAGCCCCCCCCCCCGGTGCAGGAACCCCCCCTCGCCCCCCCCACAACCGCCCCCCCCCACCTCCCAGCGTTCCCGCGCTGTTCCCGCCGGCAGCGACCAGGTGTGGATGGCGCCGGCGGGAACCTGTCGTGTTGGGCAGGCCGCTCGGCCCATCCGGGCCGGAGAATCGCCGCTCGCCCGTTACCAACGGCAAGCGGCGATTCTCCCAGCGGCCAGCCGTGATTCGCGCCGCGCCGGTTTGGGGGTCGGGGTGGGAGAATCGCGTGCGGGCGTCGGGACGGCATGGCGGGACTCGCGCGGCGCCCGGCGTGTGTGGGGGCGGGGGGGGGGGGGGAATTCCACCCAATGTTTATTCTATGAACTCAAGTTAACCTTTTTAAAACATACAGTGAACATCTCAGCAACCATCAATTCAAATACACCCCCCAAAGAATACAACACTAAGTAATCCTTTAAGCTTTCCTTTTAACATCCATAAGACTTAGAACACCTTTAACCAGAAGCACATTAGGTTTACATTCACTACTGAGAACATTTATCATTCTGAATTCACCAAATGGTCAAGAGATAGTCTTTTCATGGCCGAGAGATCAACAGTACACCCGCTCTGTCTGGCTTCAGCTCCAACACTGAAAACAAAACTAAAACACACCCTGCAGCCTGCTCAAAAATGAAAGTAAAAAGCTGACAGACAGCCCAGCTCCACACACTCTCTGACATCACTGCAGTAGTAAACACCCATTTCTTAAAGGTACTCTCATTACAGATATTTATATACACACCCATTTATAAACACCCATTTCTTAAAGGTACAGTCACATGACAGTGTGGCGACCAGAATTGAACACCATACGCCAAGTGTGGCCTAACTAAGGTTCTATACAGCTGCAACATGACTTGTCAAGTTTTATACTCAGTGCCCCGGCCAATGAAGGCAAGCATGCCGTATGCCTTGACTACCTTCCCCAAGAAGTTGGAGTTGGTTAAATAAAGCACTTGGGGCGAAGGGGATCAAAGGATATGAGGAGGGGGACAGCGGCTCGAGTTGGATGACCAGCCATGATCATAATGAATGATGGACGGAGCAGGCCCGAAGGGCCGAATGGCCTCCTCCTGCTCCTATTTTCTATGCTTCAATGGGCCCCGATTTACCAACCATGATCCGTCGGAATCCGCACTGGACGTGGGCGGTAGATCCCGGGAGCAGCCGCGGTGGGCGGGGCCCAGACTCGCATCATTAAAAGAGCACAAAAGCTCACTCTGCCATCCTGCCGCCAGATCTAACCGGTGCCCGGCATCGACCGGCCCCGCCGAGGAGACCCCAGCCGGGCGCCATTTAGCACCGGCCCCCAGAAACGGAGACCAGGCTATACGGCGCTTGTGTGGGAGGGGGCAGGGGTTACCCAGGCAATCGGAGGCCCCCCCCACTCCCCACCCAGTGCTCGCCCTTGGCCAGGCTGGCACAATGGCACTGCTGGTGCCCGTGCGGCACTGCCCAGCTGGCAGGGGCACTGCCAGGGCGGCAGTGCCAAACTGGCATTTTGCCCAGGCCGGGTATCGGGAGAGGGAGTGTCCTGTCGGAATGTGGTAAGGTGTGGGGAAGGGGGAGGAGGGGCGGGGGGGGTTCGAGGACCCCCGAACAAGCGAGTTTGGGGGCGTTGGGGGTTTTAAAAATGGCGCCCCGATCTCTTCCAGGACTCAGGGGCTCCGCCCACCAGAATCCCCTCAGCACAGGAAATTATGTCAAAGTGCGGCCTCATGGTGGTGGGGGGGGGGTTTCCTGTTGGGATCAACCCCCTAATCCCACCCAAAACAGACTGTCGTTTTAAAATTAAATCGCGCCCAATGTTTGGGTGTTTAGCACAGGGCTAAATCGCTGGCTTTGAAAGCAGACCAAGGCAGGCCAGCAGCACGGTTCGATTCCCGTACCAGCCTCCCCGAACAGGCGCCGGAATGTGGCGACTAGGGGCTTTTCACAGTAACTTCATTGAAGCCTACTTGTGACAATAAGCGCATTTCACTTCATTTCATTATAAAGTCAAGGAGAGTTTGACAGCACAAAAGGAGGCTCTTCGGCCCATCCCGTCTACGCTGGCCATCAAGAAACTATCTCGCACTGACCTCAGTCTTAAAAAGGGAAGCCCCCCCCCTCCCCCAATCCTGAAACTACAATCTCTAGCTGCAAACCTTCTAGGTTTGTGGAGGAGGTGCTAATAATCTCTCAGCATCGCCCGTGTTAAAAGCCCTCAGAGGACCTCACATGTCTCCCTTTTTTTATTGGACGCCCCATCCGGGGTTCACGAATATCCTTCAGGGGAGGAAATCTGCCGTCCTCACCCAGGTCAAGCCGACATGTTGGCACTCAGTTCGTTGCCCTCGGAAACGGAAGGGCAGCGAGGGGATGGGCGGTAAATGCATGCCCAGCCAGAGACGCTCACGTCCCGTCAACTTAATGTATTCCCATTTGTAAAATTGCAGCTTCGGTGAGCGTTCTTCTCTGAACGCCCGCCGGGGGCCTGACAACCTACGCAGAGCGTGATGCCCAGAACTAGACTCGATACTCCAGCAGAGGCGCGAGGCCTAACTAGAGGCGTGCGCAGATTCAGCAGTCATCACCATCCGAGGAAAAAGGCTCTCACTGTCCACCCTATCCAATCCTCTGATCATCTTGTGTGCCTCAATTAAGTCGCCTCTTAACCTTCTTCTCTCTAACCAAAACAGCCTCAAGTCCCTCAGCCTTTCCTCATAAGATCTTCCCTCCATACCAGGCAACATCCTGGTAAGTCTCCTCTGCACCCTTTCCAATGCTTCCACATCCTTCCTATAATGCGGCGACCAGAATTGCACGCAATACTCCAAATGCGGCCGCACCAGAGTTTTGTACAGCTGCAACATGACCTCATGGCTCCGAAACTCAATCCCTCTACCAATAAAAGCTAACACACCGTACGCCAACTTAACAACCCTCTCAACCTGGGTGGCAACTTTCAGGGATCTATGTACATGGACACCGAGATCTCTCTGCTCATCCACACTGCCAAGAATCTTACCATTAGCCCAGTACTCTGTCTTCCTGTTATTCCTTCCAAAATGAATCACCTCACACTTTTCTGCATTAAACTCCATTTGCCACCTCTCAGCCCAGCACTGCAGCTTATCCATGTCCCTCTGTAACTTGTAACATTCTTCCGCACTGTCCACAACTCCACCGACTTTAGTGTCATCTGCAAATTTACTCACCCATCCTTCTACGCCCTCCTCCAGGTCATTTATAAAAATGACAAACGGCAGTGGCCCCAAAACAGATCCTTGTGGTACACTACTAGTAACTGGACTCCAGTCTGAACATTTCCCATCAACCACCACCCTTTGTCTTCTCCCAGCTAGCCAATTTCTGATCCAAACTGCTAAATCTCCCTGAACCCCATGCCTCCGTATTTTCTGCAGTAGCCTACCATGGGGAACCTTATCAAACGCTTTACTGAAATCCATATACACCACATCAACTGCTTTACCCTCATCCACCTGTTTGGTCACCTTCTCAAAGAACTCTATAAGGTTTGTGAGGCACGACCTACCCTTCACAAAACCGTGTTGACTATCTCTAACCAAATTATTCCTTTCCAGATGATTATACATCCTATCTCTTATAAACCTTTCCAAGATTTTGCCCACAACAGAAGTAAGGCTCACTGGTCTACTAGTTACCGGGGTTGTCTCTACTCCCCTTCTTGAACAAGGGGACAACATTTGCTCTCCTCCAGTCTTCTGGCACTATTCCTGTACAGTACGAAGTCTTACAACACCAGGTTAAAGTCCAACAGGTTTGTTTCGATGTCACTAGCTTTCGGAGCGCTGCTCCTTCCTCAGGTGAATGCAGAGGTCTGTTCCAGAAACACATATATAGACAAATTCAAAGATGCCAAACAATGCTCGCATTCCTAGCATTGTTTGGCATCTTTGAATTTAACCTGGTGTTGTAACACTATTTAACCTGGTGTTGTAAAACTTCGTACTGTGCTCACCCCAGTCCAACGCCGGCATCTCCACACTATTTCTGTAGACAAAGATGACTTAAAGATCAAAGCCAAACGCTCAGCAATCTCCTCCCTAGCTTCCCAGAGAATCCTAGGATAAATCCCATCCGGCCCAGGGGACTTATCCATTTTCACACTTTCCAGAATTGCTAACACCTCCTCCTTATGAACCTCAAGCCCTTCTAGTCTAGTAGCCTGAATCTCAGTATTCTCCTCGACAACATTGTCTTTTTCCTGTGTGAATACTGACGAAAAATATTCATTTAGCACCCCTCCTATCTCCTCGGACTCCACGCACAACTTCCCACTACTGTCATTGACTGGCCCGACTCTTACCCTAGTCATTCTTTTATTCCTGACATATCTATAGAAAGCTTTAGGGTTATCCTTGATCCTACCTGCCAAAGGCTTCTCATGTCCCCTCCTGGCTCTTCTTAGCTCTCTCTTTAGGTCCTTCCTAGCTAACTTGTACCTCTCGAGCGCCCTAACTGAACCTTCAAGTCTCATCTTTACATACGCCTCCTTCTTCCTCTTGACAAGTGTTTCGACTGCTTTAGTAAACCACGGTTCCCTCGCTCGACCACTTCCTCCCTGCCTGACAGGTACATACTTATCAAGGACACGCAGTAGCTGTTCCTTGAACAAGCTCCACATTTCCATTGTGCCCATCCCCTGCAGTTTCCCTCTCCATCCGATGCATCCTAAGTCTTGCCTCATCGCATCATAATTGCCTTTCCCCCAGATACAACTCTTGCCCTGCGGTATATACCTATCCCTTTCCATCACTAAAGTAAACGGAATCGAATTGTGGTAACTATCACCAAAGTGCTCACCTACCTCCAAATCTAACACCTGCATCATTACCCAGTACCAAATGCAATATGGCCTCGCCTCTCGTTGGCCTATCCACATACTGTGTCAGGAAACCCTCCTGCACGCATTGGACAAAAACGGACCCATCTAAAATACCCGAACTATAGCGTTTCCAGTCAATATTTGGAAAGTTAAAGTCCCCCATAACAACTACCCTGTTGCTTTCGCTCCTATCCAGAATCATCTTTGCAATCCTCTCCTCTATATCTCTGGAACTTTTCGGAGGCCTGTAGAAAACCCCTAACAGGGTGACCTCTCCTTTCCTGTTTCTAACCGTCTAACTGTCCCAGCTTGCTCCAAGCCACGTGCTGGGGTGTGAGGCTGCTGCTCAACCCTGTCTAACTCTCTGGATGTCTGTCTGTGGAAAGAGGCAGGGTGTGAGTGCCTCATCCCTTTTATAGTGTTTATGTCATGCCCCCTTGTGGTGATGCCACCTCTTGAGTGTCCTGACTGCCCATTGGTTGCGTCCTATTCTGAGTGTTCATTGGTTGCATATCATGACAAGCCCTTCCCCTTTCCAGTCCTCCAATTAAAAACATAGGGAATGTTGGTTTGTTTATATTGGACAGCCACCCCCCACCCCCCGCCTTCCTCCCCCCCCCTCTCCCCCACCCGCCCATTCCTCCTCTCAAAATGGACCATTCGCCTCTCCCCTGCCACGTATCCGCCCACCTCGCCAGCGACCGAGGCTTACCTGTGCCAGGTATTCCAGTCCAGGGCTCCCGCTAGTGTTTCCCATCAACGGGGCTTGGATGATGCCAGGGTCCTCCTCGTGGTGCCCGGGATGAGTGCCTGATGGCGGGGTGCGGACTCCTGGGCCGCCGTAGTGGCCCGCGGGGCTGATGGGGTGAGGGGGCACGTGGCCAGGTGGCGCTGACGGATAAGGCAGGAACCCAGGGGCCGGGGCGGCATGATGGGCGTCGTGCGGGGGGAAGCTGGGCTGCGGGTGCCCGCCAGCGGGGGGGTAGCCGTAATGAGGAACGGGGTACCCTGCTGGCTGGGGAGGGGAGTACGGTCCAGTCGGATAGCCTGGAAAAAAAAAAACAGACGTGGAAGCATTCAATACGGGGCAGTGTAGACGACTAAATATGGGCCTCGTGACGCCAATACGACTAGTGGGCTGCACGTTGACTGTTCACCTGCGACATATGCACGAGGCACTGATCTTTCACCTGTGGCCGACATATTGACCTTTCACCTGTGGGATACAGTCTGGATAGACAACAACTTGTAGCCTGTGGGCTAGACGCTGACCTTTCACCTGTGGCCTGTGGGATAGACAACGGGCTTTAGCCTGTGGGCCATACACTGACCCTTCACCTGCAGCCTGTGGGCAAGACACTGATCTTTAACCTGTGGCATCGTGGGTTACACATTGTCCCTCTCACCTGTGGACAGTGGGCTAGGAGCTGACCTTTCACCCCGTGGCCTGTGGCAAAAGGAAAGCCCTTTCTCAGTGCAAGTGTCAAGTCAATGACGTACGACACACAATTGTTCACAGTTTGGTCAAAAGAATCCGACCCTAAAATAACTCAACCCCTCGGCCGCTGAATTGATATTTAACTAGTTTCCTCACTCGCACAGGCTGCATGGCGAGTGGGAACAATAATAATTTAACATTGATCAGGAGGGGGAGAGCTCAGGTGTGCAGAATGTTTGAAAGGGACAGTGTAGAGGGAGCTTTACTCTGTATCTAACCCCGTGATGTACCTGTCCTGGGAGTGTTTGATGGGGACAGTGTAGAGGGAGCTTTACTCTGTATCTAACCCCGTGCTGTACCTGTCCTGGGAGTGTTTGATGGGGACAGTGTAGAGGGAGCTTTACTCTGTATCGAACCCCGTGATGTACCTGTCCTGGGAGTGTTTGATGGGGATAGTGTAGAGGGAGCTTTACTCTGTATCTAACCCTGTGCTGTACCTGTCCTGGGATTGTTTGATGGGGACAGTCTAGAGGGAGCTTTACTCTGTATCTAACCCTGTGCTGTACCTGTCCTGGGAGTGTTTGATGGGGACAGTCTAGAGGGAGCTTTACTCCGTATCTAACCCCGTGCTGTACCTGTCCTGGGAGTGTTTGATGGGGACAGTGTAGAGGGAGCTTTACTCTGTATCTAACCCCGTGCTGTACCTGTCCTGGGAGTGTTTGATGGGGACAGTGTAGAGGGAGCTTTACTCTGTATCTAACCCCGTGCTGTACCTGTCCTGGGAGTGTTTGATGGGGACAGTGTAGAAGGAGCTTTACTCTGTTTCTAACCCCGAGCTGTACCTGTCCTGGGAGTGTTTGATGGGGACAGTGTAGAGGCAGCTTTACTCTGTATCTAACCCCGTGCTGTACCTGTCCTGGGAGTGTTTGATGGGGATAGTGTAGAGGGAGCTTTACTCTGTATCTAACTCCGAGCTGTACCTGTCCTGGGAGTGTTTGATGGGGACAGTGTAGAGGGAGCTTTACTCTGTATCTAACCCCGTGCTGTACCTGTCCTGGGAGTGTTTGCTGGGGACAGTGTAGAGGGAGCTTTACTCTGTATCTAACCCCGTGCTGTACCTGTCCTGGGAGTGTTTGATGGGGACAGTGTAGAGGGATATTTACTCTGTATCTAACCCCGTGCTGTACCTGTCCTGGGAGTGTTTGATGGGGACAGTGTAGACGGATCTTTACTCTGTATCTAACCCCGTGCTGTACCTGTCCTGGGAGTGTTTGAAAGGGACAGTGTTGAGGGAGCTTTACTCTGTATCTAACCCCGTGCTGTACCTGTCCTGGGAGTGTTTGAAAGGGACAGTGTTGAGGGAGCTTTACTCTGTATCTAACCCCGTGCTGTACCTGTCCTGGGAGTGTTTGATGGGGACAGTGTAGAGGGAGCTTTACTCTGTATCTAACCCCGTGCTGTACCTGTCCTGGGAGGGTTTGATGGGGACAGTGTAGAGGAGATTTACTCTGTATCTAACCCCGTGCTGTACCTGTCCTGGGAGTGTTTGATGGGGACAGTGTAGAGAGAGATTTACCCTGTATCTAACCCCGTGCTGTACCTGTCCTGGGAGTGTTTGATGGGGACAGCGGAGAGTGAACTTTACTCTGTATCTAACCCCGTGCTGTACCTGTCCTGGGACTGTTTGATGGGGACAGTGTAGACGGATCTTTACTCTGTATCTAACCCCGTGCTGTACCTGTCCTGGGAGTGTTTGAAAGGGACAGTGTTGAGGGAGCTTTACTCTGTATCTAACCCTGTGCTGTACCTGTCCTGGGAGTGTTTGATGGGGACAGTGTAGAGGGAGCTTTTCTCTGTATCTAACCCCGTGCTGTACCTGTCCTGGGAGTGTTTGATGGGGACAGTGCAGAGGGAGCTTTACTCTGTATCTAACCCCGTGCTGTACCTGTCCTGGGAGTGTTTGATGGGGACAGTGTAGAGGCAGCTTTACTCCGTATCTAACCCCATGCTGTACCTGTCCTGGGAGTGTTTGATGGGGACAGTGTAGAGGGAGCTTTACTCTGTATCTAACCCCGAGCTGTACCTGTCCTGGGAGTGTTTGATGTGGATAGCGTCGAGGGAGCTCACAATCGATGACTCTAGCACATGCTGATCATACATGGACTGATAACTTTGAGGACCGACAGTAACAGAACAAATCTCCGAGTGGCTACCTGGCGTGGACATTGGACCAGTTGAGACTTGTTTCACTCACAGAACACATTCAGCGGCCAGAAGACAGAGTTCGTGAAGCCCTGGAAAAGAGGAATAGATGTTTGATTAACAGCCTCCAAAAACACATTTAGAGCGCAGGACAAGTGCTCACGGGGAGAACGCAAACCCGTCGGTTATGGAAGAACATGGCAAGATACCCTGAGATACTGGGATGGGGGGACCTGCGGGTCAGAGCACGTCTAGTCCATTCGGCCCATCGATCCTGCTCCACCTTTCAAAATGATCTTGATGGCTCTGTTTGTTGTCTCTGCCCCACTGTTCTGTTGTAACCCCCGTAACTCTCGAATGCCTTTCTTCTCTCAAATAACCCAATCAATTCCGCGACCCGTCAGCCACCGCTCTCTGGGCGAAGAGTTGTCGACAGATTAACAGGACTGTGTGAAGGATAGTGAGATTTAGGCCTTGGGACCTGAAGAAAAGGTGCGTTGGAGGAAAGTTTTTAAGAATCCCTCATTCAGAAGAGTGTGGCGGGATATCTGTAGGACGATACTGGCGTCAGGCAGTGTCCAAACAGCTCCCTGAAATCATATTGGATTACCTTTTACTGAGGAATTATCAAGAAATATGGGAAATGAGGAACCTGTGGATGTGCTGCCCTTCGATTTCCAAAAGGCATTTAAGATTAATAATCTTTATCACTGTCACAAGTAGGCTTACATTAACACTGCAATGAAGTTCCTGTGAAAAGCCCCTAGTCGCCACATTCCGGCGCCTGTTCGGGTACACAGAGAGAGAATTCGGAATGTCCAATTCACCGAACAGCGCGTCTTTCAATACTTGTGGGAGGAAACCGGAGCGCCCGAAGGAAACCCACGCAGACACGGGGAGAACGTGCAGACTCCGCACAGACAGTCACCCAAGCCAGGAATTGAACCCGGGCGGCGCTGTGAAGCAACCGAGCTAACCACTGTGCTACCTGTTATATTACCAAGACTGGTCATATGTTGTATTCTTGGTCTTTCCTTCCAGAATGACCCGATGGGGTGTTGACAAAGAATATACCAAACCAAAGATTGGAACAAAACTAATTTATTATTACACTCCTAATTAAATGAAGTTTCCACACTCTACTGAGCTATAGATAATAAACAACTGATATTGAATCTCTACTACATTGTTCAATATTCTATCTAACTACACGATGACTTGACTTCGTGCTACACATTTCATCTACTTTCACTGTTCCATGTTCGCTTCAGCTTCTCCCAGAATTCCTTGGGGTGCTGTCTTAAATAGTCAATTAGTAACGCCCTCTAGTGTTTGATTTACACATAGATATAATTATTAATCCTTCACTATCCTGACTACATACATATCATTACAAAGAACAAAGAAAAGTACAGCACAGGAACAGGCCCTTCGGCCCTCCAAGCCTGCACCGACCATGCTGCCCGACTAAACTACAATCTTCTACACTTCCTGGGTCCGTATCCCTCTATTCCCATCCTATTCATGTATTTGTCAAGATGCCCCTTAAACGTCACTATCGTCCCTGCTTCCACCACCTCTTCCAGCAGCGAGTTCCAGGCACCCACTACCCTTTGTGTAAAAAAAACTTGCCTCGTACATAGACATAGAACATACAGTGCAGAAGGAGGCCATTCGGCCCATCGAGTCTGCACCGACCCTTTAAAGTCCTCACTTCCACCCTATCCCTGTAAACCAATAACCCCATCTGAACTTTTTGGACACCAAGGGCAATTTATCACGGCCAATCCACCCTAACCTGCACATCTTTGGACTGTGGGAGGAAACCGGAGCACCAGGAGGAAACCCACGCAGACACGGGGAGGACGTGCAGACTCCGCACAGACAGTGACCCAAGCCGGGAATCGAACCTGGGACCCTGGCGCTGTGAAGCCACAGTGCTAGCCACTTGTGCTACCGTGCTGCCCATCTCCTCTAAACCTTGCCCCTCTCACCTTAAACCTATGCCCCCTAGTAATTGATCCCTCTACCCTGGGGAAAAGCATCTGACTATCCACTCTGTCTATGCCCCTCATAATTTTGTATACCTCTATCAGGTCGCCCCTCAACCTCCGTCGTTCCAGCGAGAACAAACCAAGTTTATTCAACCGCTCCTCATAGCTAATGCCCTCCATACCAGGCAACATTCTGGTAAATCACTTCTGCACCCTCTCTAAAGCCTCCACATCCTTCTGGTAGTGTGGCGACCAGAATTGAACACTATACTCCAAGTGTGGCCTAACTAAGGTTCTATACAGATACTCCAAGTGTGGCCTAACTAAGGTTCTGTACAGATACTCCAAGTGTGGCCTAACAAAGTTACTATACAGATACTCCAAGTGTGGCCTAACTAAGGTTCTATACAGATGCTCCAAGTGTGGCCTAACTAAGGTTCTATACAGATACTCCAAGTGTGGCCTAACTAAGATTCTATACAGATACTCCAAGTGTGGCCTAACTAAGGTTCTATACAGATACTCCAAGTGTGGCCTAACTAAGGTTCTATACAGATGCTCCAAGTGTGGCCTAACTAAGGTTCTATACAGATATCCCAAGTGTGGCCTAACTAAGGTTCTATACAGATGCTCCAAGTGTGGCCTAACTAAGGTTCTATACAGATACTCCAAGTGTGGCCTAACTAAGATTCTATACAGATACTCCAAGTGTGGCCTAACTAAGGTTCTATACAGATGCTCCAAGTGTGGCCTAACTAAGGTTCTATACAGATGCTCCAAGTGTGGCCTAACTAAGGTTCTATACAGATACTCCAAGTGTGGCCTAACTAAGGTTCTATACAGATGCTCCAAGTGTGGCCTAACTAAGGTTCTATACAGATACCCCAAGTGTGGCCTAAGTAAGGTTCTGTACAGATACCCCAAGTGTGGCCTAACTAAGGTTCTGTACAGATACCCCAAGTGTGGCCTAACTAAGGTTCTGTCCAGATACTCAAGTCTACCATGCCACCAATTTGTTGAAGAGCCACTTGAAAGTGCTAAGATTATGTGGTGTAGCAGTGACAAAGGATTAGAGAGCTACCAGGAAGCTGAGAGCCAGGGAAAAATGGGCATATTTGGGGTTGGCAAGCTGTAACTAGCGTACTAACACGTGGGATTAGTGTTGGGGTCTCAACTGCTTATAACCCACGTGAATGATTTGGATCAAACACACAGTGGGACCATATCCGGACTTCTGCACAGTTTGGTCTCCTTATTTGCAAAAGGGTATCACTGCGTTCGGGCAGGTTCAGAGAAGGTTCACGGCGCTCATTCCTGGGGCGAAGGGGGTTATCCCACGAGGGAAGGTTGAGCCGGACGGATCTCTACCCCTCGGAGTTGAGAAGAAGGAGAGGTGACCTTATTGGAAAGGAACCTGAGGAGACCTAAAATGGTGGATACCGGGGAGGGCGTTTCCTGGTGTGGGGGAAACGAGAACTTAAGGATATGTCTTAAGAATAAGGGGCGAAATTCTCCCCCAACGGCGCGATGTCCGCCGACTGGCGCCAAAAACGGCGCCAATCAGACGGGCATCCCGCCGGCCCAAAGGTGCGGAAGGCTCCGCATCTTTGGGGGCCGAGCCCCAACATTGAGGGGCTAGGACGGCGCCGGAGGGATTTCCGCCTCGCCGGCTGGCGGAAATGCCGTTTGGTGCCCCGCCAGCTGGCGCGGAAATGCGGCGCATGCGCGGGAGCGTCAGCGGCCGCTGACATGTTTCCCGCGCATGCGCAGTGGGGAGAATCTCTTCCGCCTCCACCATGGTGGAGGCCGTGGCGGAGGCGGAAGGGAAAGAGTGCCCCCACGGCACAGGCCCGCCCGCGGATCGGTGGGCCCCGATCGCGGGCCAGGCCACCTTGGGGGCACCCCCCGGGGTCAGATCGCCCCGCGCCCTCCCCAGGACCCCGGAGCCGGCCCGCGCCTCCTTGTCCCTCCGGTAAATACCAGCTTTGATTTACGCCGGCGGGACAGGCAATTTCTGGGCGGGACTTCGGCTCAACCGGGCCGGAGAATTGAGCGGGGGGTCCCGCCAACCGGCGCGGCCCGATTCCCGCCCCCGCCCAATCTCCTGTACCGGAGACTTCGGCGGGGGCGGGATTCACGGCGGCCAACGGCCATTCTCCGACCCGGCGGGGGGTCGGAGAATGACGCCCGTGATCCCTTTCAGAACCGGGGAAAGATGTTCTTTCTAGATGGTCATTAGTCAGTAGAGGCTGGGTCATTGAATTCATACAATTTACAGTGCAGAAGGAGGCCATTCGGCCCATCGAGTCTGCACCGGCTCTTGGAAAGAGCGCCCTACCCAAGGTCAACACCTCCACCCTATCCCCATAACCCAGTAACCCCACCCTACACTAAGGGCAATTTTGGACACTATGGGCAATTTAGCACGGCCAATCCACCCTAACCTGCACATCTTTGGACTGTGGGAGGAAACCGGATCACCCGGTGGAAACCCACGCACACACGGGGAGGACGTGCAGACTCCGCACAGACAGTGACCCAAGCCGGAATCGAACCTGGGACCCTGGAGCTGTGAAGCATTTGTGCTAACCACTGTGCTACCGTGCTGCCCTAATTCATGCAAGTCAGCGTTGGACAGGTGTTTTTTGATAGATAAAGGGGTCAAAAGTTATAGGCCGGGCCCCCCTGGGGCGGTGGGGGGGGGGGGGTGCAGAGAGGAATTCAGACCTCAACTCGATCAGCCATTGTATAGCAGAGCATCTTTTGAGGGATGAATGGCCTCCTCCTGCTCCTATTGTGGGCACAAGTGGATAGCATTTTGGCTTCGCAGCGCCAGGGTCCCAGGTTCGATTCCGGCTCGGGTCACTGTCTGTGTGGAGTCTGCACGTCCTCCCCGTGTCTGCGTGGGTTTCCTCCGGGTGCTCCGGTTTCCTCCCACAGCCCAAAGATGTGCAGGTTGGGTGGAAAGGCCATGATAAATTGCCCTTGGTGCCCAATAAGGTTGGGTGGGGTTACGGGGATAGAGTAGAGATGTTGGCTTAGGTAGGGCGCTCTTTCCAAGGGCCGGTGCAGACTTGATGGGCCGATGCCTCCTTCTGCCACTGTAAATTCTTACGATCGGCCGTGTTGGAGACACGGAAATCGGGAACACCGAGGAGCCCAGGATGTGGCGCCGCCACAGAGCTCTCGGAGGGTATAGCAACTCATAAGGAAGCTCCTGTTAACGGAGGTAGCTTTATTTACATGTGTGTGGTTGCAGGCCCAGTACACCACCTCACTCGCAGTGCAGGCCTCGCTGGGAGGATGGGCCGCACTAGGCCCTGTCTTAACGAGCCACGAGTGGTTGGTCCCCACCCCTTTCCGGAGCGGGGGGAGGGGGGGGGGGGTAGAAGAGGTCAATGGTTGTTTCCCCCTGGTCCTCATGGGGGGTCCATCGACCCGGTCGACAGCTTCGTCAAACCGCGTTAAAAGTGCGGACTACCCTCTCTGCGAGTCCATTGGATGAAGGATGCGCCGAATGCCATTGCGCCCCATCAAAACGTGTTGCTAACCTTTGGTTGGTTCTTAATTTGGCTCTATTTAATCACGTTTGCTCAAGAGTCGCCTGGTATCTTTCGACACCACCACAAGGTTCAGAACCAAATACTGATCAATGGCTCGATTCGCCAAAGGAGGGCGTTCTCCCTTGGGGGATACCTTTTATACCCAAAAGGGCTTTGCGCTCTTTTGGGCGGGCCTTGAACTTGGCCTCAACTAACTGGGTCTTTCCCAATCATCCGTATCGATTTTCCTCCAATAGAGGGGTGGTTCCCTGATGGCTGGGCGTGTCCTGGTGACTGTCAGTCAGCTTTGTCTTAGCTTCTTCTGGCGCCGGGGAGTCTGTCCTAACATTGTGTATCTAAATGTTTCCCTTTTGTCCCCGGAGATGGCCCATTAGTATGTAAATCGTTTGGTAGTTTCTGTCCTGTCTGAGCGTTTAAGGTCCTAATCAACAGACAGAGCTTGCACCTGCTTGTTTCTTAGCATTGTCCAATTTTCCCAGCAGTCTTTGCAAGTGTCCATTTTGTAATCGGGACGTGGCCATCCCAGTGGGCTACAAACGGCAAACTCGTCGCTGGTGAAAGGAGTCCCATTGACCGTAACCAGCACCTCCGGACGCCCGGGGGGGTGGGGGGTACGAAAAGATCCCCCGAGCTTCTCGACAGTAGCTTTGGACGTCGTGGAAGAAATCCTGAAAACCACCAGCCACTTGGACATGGAGCCCATCAAACGGTCCAGTAAAATCCAAATGGAGGCGGATCCATGGACCACCTGGCCATTTCCACGGGTGGCGAGGTGCTGACCATGGCAGGTTCGGAAATTCCCGGCGCGCCTGGACGTTTTGCACCAATCGCTCGGTGTCCCCATCGATACCCGCCCGCCAATCATCGCGCCCGGCCAACATTTTCTTTTTTGTTTTAAATTTGGAGTACCCGGGCAGCACGGTGGCGCAGTGGTTAGCACTGCTGCCTCACGCCGCCGAGGTCCCGGGTTCGATCCCGGCTTTGGGTCGCTGTCCGTGTGGAGTCTGCACATTCTCCCCGTGTCTGCGTGGGTTTCGCCCCCACAGCCTAAAAAAATTTAGAGTACCCAATTCATTTTTTTCCAATGGAGGGGCAATTTAGCGCGGCCAATCCACCTACCCTGCACATCTTTCGGGTTGTGGGGGGCGAAACCCCCGCAGGCACGGGGAGAATGTGCAAACCCCACACGGACAGTGGCCCAGAGCCGGGATCGAACCCGGGACCTCGGCGCCGTGAGGCAGCAATGCTACCGGCCAACATTTTCACATTTGACCCCCCCCCCCCACGATAGCCAGCGTGCAAATCCTAGAACGGGGCTTCCCGTCCCTGGGGGTGGGGGGGGGCAATGACCACCCGAGCGCCCCACAATATTACAACAGTGGGCCACAGAAGACGCATGGGGACAGTGGAATGGACAAGGTCACGGAGGGGATTGAGCGCGAGGAGATTAATTCTTATCACCGAGGCGGCGCCAGATTGGAGGTCGGCGTGGGCAGTGGGAAGGGCAGCATTGGGCGACCAGGGGGGCAAAACCAGGAGACAGTTTTGAACGAGCCCAGTGGAACACAGGAGACCCAGGCAAGGCAGCATGAGAATGCTAGGATTCAGAGACGATCCCTTAGGGCCTGGTGGCTGGAATTTGGAGACGCTCCCTTGGTTTCCAATTCAGTTCAGATGGGAGCACTGACGCCTTGTGAGGTCAAACAGAAAAGGGCTCCTTTGAGTCAGCCTGATCCAGTTATACAGAAGAAATGTGTTTTTGTTTTAAACTTCTTGCATGCAAGCCCTGGATTAATCATATCCATTTTGCTCCCGAGGGCACTGACTCAGCGCAACATTCAGTTGCACAGCGACCAATCCCCCGCCCTCACGGTCTGTTCTTCACCCCCACACCTTGGGCAGTAGGTGTTGGGAGTTCTAATTTGACTCCTAGACTCCACTACGGGATAAACGTGCAGACAAGACCAGGTCGGCCTAACAAAAGGTCGGCTTTGACAAAGAGTCACCCAGGCCCGAATCGTTAGCTCCCTTCCCTGCCCAGTGAAGCATGTTTTCAAGATAACGACAAGATAGATTTTTGAAGAATAAAGGGATTAAGGGTGATGGTGTCCGGGCCGGAAAGTGGAGCTGAGTCCACAAGAGATCAGCCGTGATCTCACTGAATGGCGGAGCAGGCCCGAGGGCCTACTCCTGCTCCTACTTCTTCATGTTCTCCCTCCACAGATGCTGACAGGCCTGCTGAGAATGCCCAGCATTCGCTGTTTTTGTTTCGGATTCCAGCATCCGCCGTAATTTGCTTTTTTATTATGAGGCAAGGTCGACCTCCTCAATGCCACTGTCTCCGCCTTATCCCCCGCAAGTCTGTTTAAAGGGTATGGGTGCCCCTTCCGAGGGTTGGTGCAGACTCGATGGACCGAATGGCCTCCTTCTACACTGTAGGGGTTTCTATGGTACACAGGTGAAGGGCAGTGTTTCACTGTGTACATTGAACAAAGAACAAAGAAAAGTACAGCACAGGAACAGGCCCTTCGGCCCTCCAAGCCCGTGCCGACCATGCTGCCCGACTAAACTACAATCTTCCACACTTCCTGGGTCCGTATCCCTCTATTCCCATCCTATTCATGTATTTGTCAAGATGCCCCTTAAATGTCACTATCGTCCCTGCTTCCACCACCTCCTCCGGCAGCAAGTTCCAGGCACCCACTACCCTCTGTGTAAACAAACTTGCCTCGTACATCTACTCTAAACCTTGTCCCTCGCATCTTAAACCTATGCCCCCTAGTAATTGACACCTCTACCCTGGGGAAAAGCCTTCGACTGTCCACTCTGTCTATGCCCCTCATAATTTTGTAGACCTCTATCAGGTCGCCCCTCAACCTCCGTCGTTCCAGTGAGAACAAACCGAGTTTATTCAACCACTCCTCATAGCTAATGCCCTCCATACCAGGCAACATTTTGGTAAATCTCTTCTGCACCCTCTCTAAAGCCTCTACATCCTTCTGGTAGTGTGGCAACCAGAATTGAACACTATACTCCAAGTGTGGCCTAACTAAGGTTCTATACAGCTGCAACATGACTTGCCAATTCTTATACTCAATGCCCCGGCCAATGAAGGCAAGCAGGCCGTATACCTTCTTGACTACCTTCTCCACCTGTGTCGCCCCTTTCAGTGACCTGTGGACCTGTACACCTAGATCTTTCTGACTGTCAATACTCTTGAGGGTTGTACCATTCACTGTATATTCCCTACCTGCATTAAACCTTCCAAAATGCATTACCTCACATTTGTCCGGATTAAACTCCATCTGCCATCTCTCCGCCCAAGTCTCCAAACAATCTAAATCCTCTGACAGTCCTCATCGCTATCCGCAATTCCACCAACCTTTGTGTCGTCTGCAAACTTACTAATCAGACCAGTTACATTTTCCTCCAAATCATTTTATACTACAAACAGCAAAGGTCCCAGCACTGATCCCTGTGGAACACCACTGGTCACAGCCCTCCAATTAGAAAAGCATCCTTCCATTGCTACTCTCTACCTTCTATGACCTAGCCAGTTCTGTATCCACCTTGCCAGCTCACCCCTGATCCCGTGTGACTTCACCTTTTGTACTAGCCTACCATGAGGGACCTTCTCAAAGGCCTTACTGGAGTCCATATAGACAACATCCACTGCCCTACCTGCATCAATCATCTTTGTGACCTTTTCGAAAAACTCTATCAAGTTAGTGAGACACGACCTCCCCTTCACAAAACCATGCTGCCTCGCACCTGTAGATAACTGACCATCTGATGCCTGGGCAGATTGGTGGGGGGGGGGGGGGGGGGGGGGGGGGGAGTATTCCTGGGCCTGGCAAAGTTGCCATTGACAGATTCAGACAGTGAGCAGTCATAGGGGTGGTCCGACCCCTCAAACGTGGCTACGTTTGCGGCCTTGGGGCCTTGGCGAGGGAGGGTGAGGTGCCCACCGGCTCGCCTCTGGCTTCCCGTGCCCGGTGGGCACCGCGGGGGCCGGGTTGGCCAGTTAAGTTTCCTTTGTCCCAGGGGGAGGCAGTGACGCAGAGGTATTGTCCCGGGGCCAGTAATCCAGAGACCCTGCTCAACATCTGGGAACCCGGGGTTCAAATCCCAACAGGGCTGATGGTGAAATCCGAATTCAATGAAAATCTAATGGTGGGCAGCAGGGTGGCGCAGTGGGTTCGCCCTGCGGTCTCGCGGCGCCGAGGTCCCGGGTTCGATCCCGGCTCTGGGTCACTGTCCGTGTGGAGTTTGCACGTTCTCCCCGTGTCTGCGTGGGTTTCGCCCCCACAACCCAAAGCTGAGCAGGGTAGGTGGATCGGCCGCGCTAAATTGCCCCTGAAATGGAAAGAATGAATTGGGCACTCTAAATTTATTTTAAAAGCAGTGAAGGAGCGGGACTCTGCCAGAGCGACACAGGCTTCATAGAATTTGCAGAGCAGACAGAGGCCATTCGGCCCATCGAGTCCGCACCGCTGTAGAAACTGCAACAAAAAGTGGCAACTTTCAGAGCGAAAGACAGGTGATCGGGTGCGAGAGGGGGGAGTGTGGGGGGGTGCGGCGGCGAGGCCTGCAGCGGGAAGATACCCGTTTCGAATATTAAAAACTAAAAGATGGACAAAAAAACAAATGCAGCGAACGATTCAGAGAGCCAGAGAGAGAAGCAGCACGGTAGCACAGTGGTTAGCACAGTTGCTTCGCAGCACCCGGGTCCCCAGGTTCAATTCTCGGCTTGGGTCACTGTCTGTGCGGAGTCTGCAAATCCTCCCCGTGTGTGCGTGGGTTTCCTCCGGGTGCTCCGGTTTCCTCCCGCAGTCCAAAGGTGAGCAGGTTAGGTGGATTGGCCGTGATAAATTGCCCCTTGGTTAATAATAATAATAGTTTATGATCACAAGTAGGCTTCAAATGAAGTTACTGTGAAAAGCCCCTAGTCGCCACATTCCGGCGCCTGTTCGGGGAGGCTGGTACGGGAATTGAACCGTGCTGCCGGCCTGCCTGAGTCTGCTTTCAAAGCCAGCGATTTAGCCCACTGTGCTAAACCAGCCCCTTGGGTTACCGGGTCGTGGGGATAAGGTGGAAGCCTGGGCTTAAGTGGGGTGCTCTTTCCAAGGGCCGGCACATACTCGATGGGCCGAATGGTCCCCTTGTGCACTGTAAATACTATGAGGAGAGAGAGAGAAAGCGACAGAGAGAGATGGGCAGAGGGTTTTGGGGGGGGGGCGAGGTGAACGGAGGGTTTTAGGAGCTGAGGGTCCCGTGGGAGCTGAAGACGCGGTGTGGATGCTAATGGTGGGTGGGGTCTGGAAGGACGCAGTGATCCCAGCGGGTAGCAGGGGCCGGGGGGAAGTTACAGTGTTCGCAGATCCTACCATCCCAACAAACCCCCCCCCCCCGTACTCACCACCCTCGGCTCCAGCTAAATCAGTGGCCAGATTTACAAGCCTCCTCCGATGCCTCGCGTCGGCTGCCCGGGAGTTAATAACAACTCTTCCCACTCCCTTCCCTCAACCTCGCCTCTCAAATCCCCGGTTGCGAGCATTCCTGGCCTTTGTCTCCTCTGCCGGCAGCACAGCCTGACGGACAGGGTTAGGTGTGGCCTCAACCTCAAACACACTGGATTGCAAACAGATGTTTCCCTTGAAGAAAATTCCTGCCGCCCCATGCGTCTGAACTGTAGATTGGAGACACGTCTGCACTTGGCACTGCTACCCACCTCAGGCCCACAGCATTCATACCACGCCTGTAACTCAAGTTAAAAGGTGATTGGCAGGGGAGCAATTCTGCAAAGACACGGCAGAGCCTGCGAAGGGGACATTAAGATAAGCGAAGAAAGGACGGTCGAACAGATAGCCGTAACGTGGGGACGAATAGACGGAAAGAACTTGGATTTTTTATATCACCTTGGGATGGTGGGACATACATTGGTTAAGCTGTTACTTGGGTCGGCCAGGTTCAAAGTTGACCATACTCCGGGGTACATAGTTATGCCAGGACCAAAGTTGGCTATTTGGGTATGTCGGAGCCAAAGTGGCCACATTCTGGTACTTGGGCATGCCAGGACTAAAGATGGCCACATTCTGGTTCTTGGGCATGCCAGGACTAAAGATGGCCACATTCTGGTACTTGGGCATGCCAGGACTAAAGATGGCCACACTCTTAGGGCCGTCAGGTTCAAAGTTGGCCATGCTCTGGTACTTGGGTGTGCCAGGATTAAAGATGGCTACACTCTAGTATGGGTATGTCGGGTTCAAAGATACATCCCACTGCTTGGATATGCCAGGGCCCAGTCTAGTACTTGGGGATGCCAAGACTGGGCAGCACGGTGGGGGCAGTGGGTTAGGTCGCTGGTTCGATCCCAGCTCTGGGTCACTGTCCGTGTGGAGTTTGCACATTCTCCCCGTGTTTGCGTGGGTTTCGCCCCCACAACCCAAAGATGTGCAGGCTAGGTGGATTGGCCACGCTAAATTGCCCCTTAATTGGAAAAAATTTATTGGGTACACTAAATTTATTTTTAAAAAAGGGTATGCCAAGACTAAAGATAGCCACACTCTAGTAATTAGGAGCGTGGGGATCAAAGATGGCCATACTCTGGTACTTGGGTATGCCAGGACTAAAGATGGCTGCACTCTGGGACATTTGGGGTATGCCAGGACTAAAGATGGTTGCACTCTGGGGTACCTGGGGGTATGCCAGGACCAAAGATAGCCACGTTCTGGGGTACTTGGGTAAGTCAGGACCAAAGATGGCTGCACTCTGGGGAACTTGGTATACCACGTTCAAAGTTGGCCACATCACAGGACAGGCCAGAGCACTTTGCAACTGAAATACCTCATACTTACTTGTGGTCACCGTTATAGTTGCAAAACACTGAAGCTAATTTGAGGACAGGAAGCAACCACAAGCAGTAATGTGATAACAACCAAACAACCCGCTCTTCTTGTCGATTGAGGGATAAACATTGCCTTGGAACACCAGGGAGATCTCACTTGCTTTTGTTGGAAACAGAGCCATGGGACACGAGAAGGCAGCTGGGGCCTTGGTTCAAGACTGCACCTCTGATAGCGCGTTTGCTCCCTCGGTGCTGGCGCTGAGAGGCTTGGCTCCCTCAAATTTATTTGCTGAGGCCTCTGGATTTCAGACTGAAACCCACAAGTTTCCGCCTCTGCTGAGGGTGGAGTGCTGCTCACGGAGACGGGGCTGAATGCTCGGAAATGAGAACAAGGCCGAAGGAGAGAATTGCAGAACTTCGGGCCTACGTGGCTGAAGACACGGAAACCAGTGTGACCCAAACCCAATAATCCCCTCCCCCCACTTTGGGCGGACAGCTTTCAAACTTGGGGTCGAAGCCTTCACTCTCGTCATAAGATTTAGGAGCAGAATTAGGGCATTCGGCCCATCGAACTCTGGCCTCCTCACTCGACCCAGAGCCAGAGTTGGGTCAAAGGTCCTTCTTACAATCAGGACGTTCACTCATGTGCAAATGAAAAGGTCCGCCGCCCCCCCCTCCTCCTCCTCCTCCTCCACAATCCCCTCCTGCTGCCATCTCCTCTTGTGCCAGAGTTCAGGCCAAGGGTGGGTCGCAGGGTATCGTTCCCAGGGGCAGTTGGGACCAATGAGGGCCATAGATGAAGGGGAATGCCACATTTCCTCAGCCAATCACCGAGCACTTGACCTACAACAGATGGAGCCCGCATTGAAACTCAATGAACAATTGCCTGTTAGATTCCCTCAACACAGCGGCTGGGATCCACGTGCAGCTGTGGCCAAGTAGTGACCCATCCGTGACTAACAGATTTCATGATGTAATAATTCTCAAGGTGTGGGGGTGGGGGTGGGGGTGGGGGGGGGGGGGGGGGGGGGGAAGCTTGGGTATGCCAGGCCCAAAGATGGCCAGGCTCTGGTACTTGGGTAGGCCCAGATCAAAGGTGGCCACACTCGGAGGCCTGGTTCGATGATGGCCAAACTCCAGGACCCGTGGGGGAGGCCAGGACCAAAGATGGCCACACACTGCTATTTGGGTATGCCAGGACCAAAGATGGCCACAGTCTGGTAGTTGGGTACGCCAGGACCAAAGATGGCCATACTCTGGTACTTGAATCTGCCCGGACTATAGATGGCCACACTCTGGTACTTGGATATGCCCGGACAATAGATGGCCACACTCTGGTACTTGGGTATGCCCAGACTAAAGATGGCCACACTCTGGTACTTGGGTATGCCCAGACTATAGGTGGCCATACTCTGGTACTTGGATATGCCCGGACTATAGATGGCCACACTCTGGTAGTTGGGTATCCCCGGACTAAAGATGGCCATACTCTGGTACTTGGGTATGCCCGGACAATAGATGGCCATACTCTGGTACTTGGATATGCCCGGACTATAGATGGCCATACTCTGGTACTTGGATATGCCCGGACTATAGATGGCCACACTCTGGTAGTTGGGTATCCCCGGACTAAAGATGGCCATACTCTGGTACTTGGGTATGCCCGGACAATAGATGGCCATACTCTGGAACTTGGATATGCCCAGACTAAAGATGGCCACACTCTGGTAGTTGGATATGCCCAGACTAAAGATGGCCACACTCTGGTAGTTGGGTACGCCAGGACCAACGATGGCCATACTCTGGTACTTGGGTATGTCCGGACTATAGATGGCCATACTCTGGTACTTGGGTATGCCCGGACTAAAGATGGCCATACTCTGGTACTTGGGTATGCCTGGACTATAGATGGCCACACTCTGGTAGTTGGGTATGCCCGGACTAAAGATGGCCACACTCTGGTACTTGGATATGCCCAGACTAAAGATGGCCACACTCTGGTAGTTGGGGATGCCCGGACAATAGATGGCCACACTCTGGTACTTGGGTATGCCCGGACTAAAGATGGCCACACTCTGGTACTTGGGTATGCCTGGACTAAAGATGGCCATACTCTGGTACTTGGGTATGCCCGGACTAAAGATGGCCACACTCTGGTACTTGGGTATGCCCGGACCAAGTATGGCCATACTCCAGTACTGGGGTGGACCACGTTCACAGATGGCCCACGGTAAATTGGGTTAGATGATGCCAATCATGGGCACGTGATGATAGTTGAAATGAAAATGCAATGAAATGAAAATCGCTTATTGTCACAAGTAGGCTTCAAATGAAGTTACTGTGGAAAGCCCCTAGTCGCCACATTCCGGCGCCTGTTCGGGGAGGCTGGTACGGGAATTGAACCGTGCTGCTGGCCTGCCTTGTTCTGCTTTCAAAGACAGCGATTTAGCGGGTAAACCTCGGCACAATGCCGACTGTTCCATGGCGCCTGGGCGCTGACAATCAGCACAGCGCCCAGCCAATGGCGCCTTCGATCAAGAAGCAGCAGCACAGGTCGGAAGGTTGGCTGGGGGGGGGGGGAAGGAAACGCAGGGACGATTGGAAAATCCTGACTCAACAGACAGGGATGTGCGATGAGGGAGGTGTTTCCCGCGAGGTCAATACATTGGGGGGGGGGGGGGGGTGAGGGCTGGGGATAGCCAAACCTCTGCCAACACATCTGGGTTGATGCGGCTCAGTAACCAGTTCATGCCCGAGGGTGGCAGTGCCAAGCACACAGAGATATAGTTATCGAGGGTATAGAGGAAACCCACGCAGACACGGGGGAGAACGTGCAAACTCCACACAGACAGTCACCCGAGGTCGGAATCGAACCCGGGTCCCTGGCGCAGTGAGGCAGTGGCGCTAACCGACTGTGCCACTGGTGATGGCCATTCACATCATTCAGGATGTTTCAGTCCTGTGCCCCCTGGATCATTTCCAGCCCTGTTGAAAAGTTAAAGAGGGGGAGGGTGGGGGGGGAGAGGGGGAGGGGGGGGGGGGAGAGGGGGAGAGTGGGGGGGGGGGAGAGGGGGAGGGTGGGGGGGGGGAGAGGGGGAGGGTGGGGGGGGAGAGGGGGAGGGTGGGGGGGGGAGAGGGAGAGGGTGGGGGGGGAGAGGGGGCGGGTGGGGGGGGGAGAGGGGGAGGGGGAGGGGGGAGAGGGGGAGGGTGGGGGGGGAGAGGGTGAGGGTGGGGGGGGAGAGGGGGAGGGTGGGGGGGGGGAGAGAGGGGAGAGGGGGAGGGTGGGGGGGGAGAGAGGGGGAGGGTGGGGGGGGGAGAGGGGGAGGGTGGGGGGGGGAGAGGGGGAGGGTGGGGGGGGGAGAGGGGGAGGGTGGGGGGGAGAGGGGGAGGGTGCGGGGGGGAGAGGGTGGGGGGGGGAGAGGGTGGGGGGGGGGAGAGGGGGAGGGTGGGGGGGGAGAGGGGGAGGGTGGGGGGGGGGAGAGGGGGAGGGTGGGGGGGGAGAGGGGGAGGGTGGGGGGGGAGAGGGGGAGGGTGGGGGGGGGGAGAGGGGGAGGGTGGGGGGGGAGAGGGGGAGGGGGGGAGAGGGGGAGGGTGGGGGGGAGTGTGGGGGGGGAGAGGGGGAGGGTGGGGGGAGGAGAGGGGGAGGGTGGGGGGAGGAGAGGGGGAGGGTGGGGGGAGGAGATGGGGAGGGTGGGGGGGGAGAGGGTTGGGTGGGGGGGGTGGGAGAGGGGTGGGGCGGTGGGGGGGCTGGGAGAGGGGAGAGGGTGGGGGGGGTGGGAGAGGGGAGAGGGTGGGGGGGTGGGAGAGGGGAGAGGGTGGGGGGGTGGGAGAGGGGAGAGGGTGGGGGGGTGGGAGAGGGGAGAGGGTGGGGGGGGTGGGAGAGGGGAGAGGGTGGGGGGGGTGGGAGAGGGGAGAGGGTGGGGGGGTGGGAGAGGGGAGAGGGTGGGGGGGGGTGGGAGAGGGAGAGGGGGAGGGTGGGGGGGGGAGAGGGGGAGGGTGGGGGGGGAGGGTGGGGGGGGAGAGGGGGAGGGTGGGGGGGGAGAGGGGGTGGGGAGAGGGGGTGGGGGGGGGAGAGGGGGTGGGGGGGGAGAGGGGGTGGGGGGGGAGAGGGGGTGGGGGGGAGAGGGGGTGGGGGGGGGAGAGGGGGTGGGGGGGGAGAGGGGGTGGGGGGGGAGAGGGGGTGGGGGGGGAGAGGGGGGTGGGGGGAGAGGGGGTGGGGGAGAGGGGGTGGGGGGGAGAGGGGGGGGTGGGGGGGGGAGAGGGGGGGGGTGGGGGGGGGAGAGGGGGGGCGGGGGGGGAGAGGGGGTGGGGGGAGAGGGGGGGTGGGGGGAGGAGAGGGGGGTGGGGGGGGGAGAGGGGGGGTGGGGGGGGGAGAGGGGGGTGGGGGGGGGAGAGGGGGGGTTGGGGGGGGAGAGGGGGGTGGGGGGGGGGAGAGGGGGGTTGGGGGGGGGAGAGGGGGGGTGGGGGGGGAGGAGGGGGGGTGGGGTGGAGAGGGGGGGGTGGGGGGGAGAGGGGGGGTGTGGGGGGGGTGGGGGGGGGAGAGGGGGGTGTGGGGGGGTGGGGGGGTGTGGGGGGGGTGGGGGGGGAGAGGGGGGTGTGGGGGGGTGGGGGGGAGGGTGGGGGGGAGGGTGGGGGGGTGGGGGGAGGGTGGGGGGGGTGGGGGTGGGTGGGGGGGTGGGGGAGGGTGGGGGGGTGGGGGAGGGTGGGGGGGTGGGGGAGGGTGGGGGGGTGGGGGGGTGGGGGAGGGTGGGGGGGTGGGGGGGTGGGGGGGGAGGGTGGGGGGGTGGGGGGGGAGGTTGGGGGGAGGGTGGGGGGGTGGGGGGGGAGGGTGGGGGGGTGGGGGGGAGGGTGGGGGGGTGGGGGGGGAGGGTGGGGGGGGGGAGGGTGGGGGGGTGGGGGGGGGAGGGTGGGGGGGTGGGGGGGGAGGGTGGGGGGGGGGGGGGGGGTGGGGGGGGGGGGGGGGGGGGTGGGGGGGTGGGGGGGGGGGGTGGGGGGTGGGGGGGGGGGGGGGTGGGGGGGTGGGGGGGGGGTGGGGGGGTGGGGGGGGGGTGGGGGGGGGGTGGGGGGGGGGGGGGGGGGGGGTGGGGGGGAGGGTGGGGGGGGGTGGGGGGGGGGTGGGGGGGGTGGGGGGGAGGGTGGGGGGGTGGGGGGGTGGGAGAGGGGAGAGGGTGGGGGGGTGGGAGAGGGGGAGAGGGTGGGGGGTGGGGAGGGGGAGAGGGTGGGGGGGGTGGGGAGAGGGGAGAGGGTGGGGGGGTGGGGAGAGGGGAGAGGGTGGGGGGGTGGGGGGGTGGGAGAGGGGTGAGGGTGGGGGGGTGGGGGGGGGGGAGAGGGTGTGGTGGGGGGGGGGTGGGGGGGGTGGGGAGAGGGGTGGGGGGGTGTGGGTGTGGGGAGGGGGGTGGGTGGGGGTGGGGTGGGGGGAGAGGGGTGGGGTGTGGGGTGGGGGGAGAGGGGTGGGGGGGTGGGAGAGGGGGAGAGGGTGGGGGGGTGGGAGAGGGGAGAGGGTGTGGGGGTGGGAGAGGGGGAGGGTGGGGGGGTGGGAGAGGGGGGGGTGTGGGGGGTGGGGGGGGGGAGGGGTGGGGGGGTGGGAGGGGGGAGGGTGGGGGTGTGGGAGAGGGGGAGGGTGTGGGGTGTGGGTGGGGGGGTGTGGGGGGGTGGGTGGGGGAGTGGGGGTGGGGGGGGGTGGGGAGAGGGGGGGTGTGGGGTGGGGGGGGGGAGGGGTGGGGGGGTGGGAGAGGGGTGTGGGGTGTGGGGGGGGGAGAGGGTGTGGGGTGTGGGGGGGAGGGGGGTGAGGGGTGGGGGGGGAGGGGTGGGGGGGTGGGAGGGGGAGAGGGTGTGGGGTGGGGGGGTGGGGGGGGTGGAGGTGGGGGTGAGGGTGTGGGGGGGGGTGGGGGGGGGAGAGGGTGGGTGGGGGGGGGGGGGTGAGGGGGGTGTGGGGGGGGGGGGGTGGGGGGGGGAGAGGGGGGGTGGGGGGGGGAGAGGGGAGAGGGTGGGGGGGGGAGAGGGTGGGGGGGAGAGGGGGAGGGTGAGGGGGGAGAGGGGGAGGGTGGGGGGGGGAGAGGGGGAGGGTGGGGGGGGAGAGGGGGAGGGTGGGGGGGGAGTGGGGGGGGAGAGGGGGTGGGGGGAGAGGGGGGTGGGGGGGAGAGGGGGTGGGGGGGTGGGGGGGGAGAGGGGGGTGGGGGGGAGAGGGGGTGGGGGGGGGAGAGGGGGGTGGGGGGGGAGAGGGGGTGGGGGGGGAGAGGGGGTGGGGGGGGAGAGGGGGTGGGGGGAGTGGGGGGGGAGAGGGGGTGGGGGAGAGGGGGTGGGGGGAGGGGGGGTGGGGGGGAGAGGGGGGGGTGGGGGGAGAGGGGGGGGTGGGGGGGAGAGGGGGGGGCGGGGGGGAGGGGGGGTGGGGGGGGAGAGGGGGGGGCGGGGGGAGAGGGGGTGGGGGGGAGAGGGGGTGGGGGGAGAGGGGGTGGGGGGAGAGGGGGGGGTGGGGGGGGGAGAGGGGGGGGTGGGGGGAGGAGGGGGGGGTGGGGGGGGGGAGAGGGGGGTGGGGGGGGAGAGGGGGGGTGGGGGGGGGGAGAGGGGGGTGGGGGGGGGAGAGGGGGGTGGGGGGGGGAGAGGGGGGGTGGGGGGTGGGGTGGAGAGGGGGGGTGGGGGGTGGGGTGGAGGGGGGGGTGGGGGGGAGAGGGGGGGTGTGGGGGGGTGGGGGGGAGAGGGGGGGTGTGGGGGGGGTGGGGGGGGAGGGGGGTGTGGGGGGGTGGGGGGGGTGGGGGGGGAGGGTGGGGGGTGGGGGGGGAGGGTGGGGGGGTGGGGGGGGAGGGGGGGGGGTGGGGGGGTGGGGGGGGAGGGTGGGGGGTGGGGGGGGAGGGTGGGGGGGTGGGGGGGGGAGGGTGGGGGGGTGGGGGGGGGAGGGTGGGTGGGGGGGGAGGGTGGGGGGGGTGGGGGGGGGGAGAGGGGGGGTGTGGGGGGGTGGGGGGGTGGGGGTGGTGGGGGGGGAGGGTGGGGGGGTGTGGGGGGGGGGGTGGGGGGGGGGAGGGTGGGGGGGGGGGAGGGTGGGGGGGTGGGGGGGGTGGGGGGTGGGAGAGGGGGAGAGGGTGCGGGGGTGGGAGAGGGGAGAGGGTGGGGGGGTGGGGAGAGGGGAGAGGGTGGGGGGGGGGAGAGGGGAGAGGGTGGGGGGGTGGGGAGAGGGGAGAGGGTGGGGGGGTGGGGGGGTGGGGAGAGGGGGAGAGGGTGGGGGGGTGGGAGAGGGGAGAGGGTGGGGGGGTGGGGAGAGGGGAGAGGGTGGGGGGGGGGGAGAGGGGAGAGGGTGGGGGGGTGGGGGGTGGGAGAGGGGAGAGGGTGGGGGGGTGGGGGGGGAGAGGGGGGGTGGGGGGTGGGGTGGAGAGGGGTGTGGGGGGGGGAGAGGGGGGTGTGGGGGGGTGGGGGGGAATGTGGACTCTGGAACAACAAGCGGCTGGAATCTGGGGGGAGGAATGGAGAAGGCGGATGGGGGGCGGGGGAGTGTTGTTGGGGGAGGGGATAGGGGGGTGTTGGGGGGGAGAGAGGGGTGTTTGGGGTGTTGGGGGGGAGAGGGGGGTGTTGGGGGGGGAGAGGGGGGTGTTTGGGGGGGGAGAGGGGGGTGTTGGGGGGGGAGAGGGGGGTGTTTGGGGGGGAGAGAGGGGTGGGGGGGGAGAGGGGGGTGGGGGGGGAGAGGGGGGGTGGGGGGTGGGGTGGAGAGGGGGGGTGGGGGGTGGGGTGGAGGGGGGGGTGGGGGGGGAGAGGGGGGGTGTGGGGGGGTGGGGGGGGAGAGGGGGGAGGGGGGGTGGGGGGGGAGGGGGGGTGGGGGGGTGGGGGGGTGGGGGGGGAGGGTGGGGGGGTGGGGGGGGAGGGGGGGGAGGGTGGGGGGGTGGGGGGGGAGGGGGGGGAGGGTGGGGGGGTGGGGGGGGAGGGGGGGGAGGGTGGGGGGGTGGGGGGGAGGGGGGGTGGGGGGGGAGGGGGGGTGGGGGGGTGGGGGGTGGGGGGGGAGGGTGGGGGGGGTGGGGGGGGAGGGGGGGGGTGGGGGGGGAGGGTGGGGGGGAGGGTGGGGGGGGTGGGGGGGGAGGGTGGGGGGGAGGGTGGGGGGGGTGGGGGGGGGAGGGTGGGGGGTGGGGGGGGAGGGTGGGGGGAGAGGGTGGGGGGGTGGGAGAGGGGAGAGGGTGGGGGGGGTGGGGAGAGGGGAGAGGGGGAGGGTGGGGGGGGGGAGAGGGGGAGGGTGGGGGGGGAGGGTGGGGGGGGAGAGGGGAGGGTGGGGGGGAGAGGGGGTGGGGAGAGGGGGTGGGGGGGGGAGAGGGGGTGGGGGGGGAGAGGGGGTGGGGGGGGAGAGGGGGTGGGGGGGAGAGGGGGTGGGGGGGGAGAGGGGGTGGGGGGGGAGAGGGGGTGGGGGGGAGAGGGGGTGGGGGGTGAGGGGGTGGGGGAGAGGGGGTGGGGGGAGAGGGGGGGGTGGGGGGGGGAGAGGGGGGGTGGGGGGGGGAGGGGGGGGGAGGGGGGGGGAGAGGGGGTGGGGGAGAGGGGGGTGGGGGGGAGAGGGGGGGTGGGGGGGGGAGAGGGGGGGGTGGGGGGGGAGAGGGGGGTGGGGGGGGGGAGAGGGGGTGTTGGGGGGGAGAG